>NC_090232.1:58300120-58390120 GCF_024489055.1 Chanodichthys erythropterus | reverse complement strand
GTTCATCTTTATTAATAACCCTTCTCTCCACATAGTATCGTATGCTTTTTCTATATCGAAATACACTGTCATCATTACTTCCTTCATACTAATTGTCTTTTCTAGTTCATTGCTTATTTTAACTAAAGCATCTGTAGTTGACCTACCTTTTCGAAATCCACATTGATTTCTGTTAATTATCCCTGTTTTTTCTAGAAAATACGTTAATCTTTTAACTATCATTTTCTCCATCCATTTGCAAAGATTTGACGTTAACGCAATTGGCCTATAGTTTTCAGGATTTCCAGGATCCTTCCCTGGTTTTTGAATTGGCATAATAATTGCTCTTTTCCACATACTAGGCACTTCACCTTCTCTCCAAATTTTGTTGAATAGTTCTAGAATGATCTTTAATACCTCATCTGGTAGATTATGAAACATTATATAACTCAGTTGATCTTGTCCTGGAGCTGAATTTTTTGTTCCTATAATGGCTCTTTTTAGTTCCATCATATTAAATTCCAAATCCATAGGGGAATTACCATCTATCTTTTTATTAAGTAACTGCCTATTTTCTCTTAACATTTCTACTTTCTTTTCCTTATGACAATCAGTGAGGTGACTACCACTATGTATTCCTGAAAAAACTTTACCTAGTAAATCAGCTTTTTCCTTTTCTGTAACAGCAATTTCATCCCCGTTCGAAAGTACTGGAATTGTTTTATAAACTCTTTTCCCACACATTTTCTTAACCATATTCCATACCTCACCTAAGTCTGTTTCTCTACCAATATTTGAACAGAAGTCTCTCCATGCATATCTTTTAGCTGATTTAACAGTTCTTCTCACTATAGCTGCTTTTCTTTTATATTCTACTAAATTATCTATACTCATATTTTTCCTGAAATTTTTGAATGCTTGATTTCTTTCTTTAATTGATAGAGAGCATTCATCATTCCACCATGGAACTAATTTCTTATTTTGAGTTATTACTTTTTTAGGAATGAATTCAGCTGCAGCACTTAAAAGAATTGAAGTTACTTTATTTGCACAAATATCTACACTACCACTCATTTGTAAAAATTTAGATTCTTTTCTGCAACGTTCTTTAAAATCATCCCATTTTGCTTTAGAGAAACACCATTTATATACACTATCACCTTTTTGTCTGTACACTTCAACATTGACTTTACATAAAATTGGAAAATGATCACTACCTAGATTTTCTGAGCAAACTTTCCATTCACTTGAACTGGCAAAGTGAGATGATACCAAAGTAAGGTCTATGCTAGACATTTTGTTTCTTAACATATCAATTCTAGTACCTTTTCCATCATTGAGACAAACCAATCTTCGTGAATCCATTACTTCTTCTATTATTACTCCATTACTATCTGTATGATCACTACCCCATACACTATTATGAGCATTAAAATATCCACACCAAATTTCACTATTTCTATTTCTTTGCATAATATCATTAAAATCAGAAACCATCATTTCTTTACATGGATTATAAAGATTAATTATAAAAGTTGAATTCTGTTCATTGCATATTTCTATAACTATACATTCAAACTTATCCGGAGAATAAATTCTCCTGAAAGCTAATCCTTCTTTTATAAATGTAGCACATCCCCCTCCTTTTTTATTAACTCTGTCTTGATGGATTGAATTATATCCTATTAAAACAAAGTTTAACTGTGGTCTTAACCAAGTTTCTTGTATACAGATCACATCAAGTTTTTCTTCTAAATCACATATAAACTTTTTAAATTCCTGTCCAATTGCAATTAGACTCCTGGAGTTCCAATGTAAGATACTCAGCTCCACTTTTATTCACTACTTGAGTCATAATTTAGTGGGTTCATCATTTCAAATATAGTCTTAGTTTCCATACTAGAAATTCCTAAGTATTTCTTTGCTGCTTCAATTACTGTTTCAATTCTTTCATCTCTGTCATTCTGCTCGATTCCTACATATACTACTTTACATATGAAAGCAACATACTTTGTTCTATCCACTAACAGTATCTCTTTTTTGATTTTGCATTGATGAGATTGTTCTACCATTGGCCCTTGAGTTCCTGTTACCTTTTCTTTTTCTTTACCTGCTTTTACAGGTTTGTCACCATCATTTTGTTTAGTCTTGGTTACATCTGATACTTTCTTTAGAGCTTCTGCAAAAGAAACATTATTCAAGATTTTAATTTTCTGAGCTTCTTTGGCCTTCTGTTTCTTGCATCCTTTGTAAGCTGCACTATGTTGTTCACCACAATTACAGCATTTCACAGGGGTATCTTTCTCACATTTCCCATATTCGTGTTGACCTCCACATCTAGCACATCTTTCTTTACCCTTACACTGGCTAGCAATGTGTCCCAGACGTTGACATTTAAAACATCGTATAACTGGAGGAATATAATCTTTTACTGAGTAGCTGAAAAATCCTAGCATAACTTTGCTTGGCATTTTATCTTCAAATTCAATCATGACTGACAGAGTTTCAGTTTTGTTTCCATTCTTTTTATTGATTAGTCTTTTTACATCTTTAACTTTTCCCCCTTTCAGTTCCAACTTGATTTCATCCATAGTAACAGATAATGGAACTCCCGATATAACTCCTCTTAGGGTGCTTTCACACCTGCCTCATTTAGTTCGGTTGAATCGTACCAGAGTTCGTTTGCCCCTTTGGTGCGGTTCGTTTGGGCAGGTGGGAAAGCAGCAATCGCACTCGGGTGCGCACCAAAAGCGGACCAAACAAGCATACAGAGACCTGCTTGAAGAGGTGGTCTCGGTACGCTTTCAAACGAACTCTGGAGCGGTTCGCTTGAGATGTGAAAGCAATCGACCCAGTTAACGGACCAACGAACCAAATTATATCATTTTCATAACGGAAAATATGATATAAAAATCAGTAATGTCTGATTCTGTGAGTGAGCACATTATTTACAATATTTGAAAGCCAACGATCACCTCTGGTGTGTAATTACACTTCTCCGTGCGAGAATGCTGTCCCGACGAAGTCTCAATTCCCGCTCTGCTTCATTATAAAATTCAAATGGTCTCTCTCGACAGACACACGGACAACAGGTCGCCTACTAGACAGCGCTGGGAAATCCAGAGATGGAGAGAGAGAAAGAGCACGGGTTTGAATTTGCCGCAGCAAATATGAATTAACTGCGGGAGAGAGCTACATTTATTAAGTGTTTGTGTGTGTCTCGACAGTTACAAATAAAGCCACAATAAACTCATGGAGCGAACTTGTCAATCATTATTTTGATGGATGACGCAGATAAAATTCTGACCAATAAGAGGACAGTTTTACTCCCATGTGACTTACCTTAATGCATTTTGGTACGCTTTGAAATTTTGCCATGTGAAAGCGAACCGAACCAAGAAAAAAAAAAAGCAACATTGTAACAAATTTAGTCCCTGTTTCGGAACGAAACAAGCGATCCATAGGTGTGAAAACACCCTTAGTCTAGCTGTTGTTCCAGGGATGTATGTCTTAACATTCTTCCGGTCCAACGTTTGCATCTTAAGAATTTTCTCTTGCTGAACTTTGTTGACAGCGTGAATTAGAATTCGTTTGTTGTTCAAGTACTTTGCAAACTTGACCTTTCCTACCTCCTTTTCAATCACCTTAGCCATTGAGATGAGATGAAAATTATCATCGAAAGTCACAACTTTGAATTGAGGATCACAGACAAATGTTCCGATATCATGTCCTCTCACTCTTTTCACTGGATCGTCTGTTTCTGTTCCTGATCCATTACTCTTTTTCTTCTTACGCTTATTAGCTACCTTCTGCCATTCCATATCCCTTTCGGGATCCCAACCATCATACTCAGATCCTGAAGCCATTCAAATACATTCACAATATAGCTGCTGTAACTCACCACCACCACTCCTATCTCTTCAAACTCAGCCGGATCCCCTTCCCGACAACCTGAGTCTTCTTCAGCAGCCAACACAACACTCTGGAAGGCAGGCTTCAGTTTGAGTAACTCTGAGAGCTTCTTTTCAGGGTGCAGCCACAACGAGCCCCAGGTGTGATCAATCAACTCAACCTCTCTCTCCCCAGCACCTAGTAGAGCAGCAGAGAGACACACAAAGAAAAGGGGAAAAAAAAAAAACAGCACACAGGACAGAATATATACACCAATGACACAATCATGGAACGTAACACAATAAAGCTCTTTCTGATTCTGATTCTGGTTATAATTAATTCAGTATATAGTTAATTCCCCCTTGGGTCGGTATGTGCATAATAATTATTCATAAAGCTTTATGAATTATTATATTCATATTCCACCCATAAATTGATTAATAACCGTACAACCGCTACATTTATGAATAAAGGTTTAAAAGGGGATTTAGCCTTAGAGCTTCTGAACTGTAGGTGAAAAGAGATTGGTATGGTTGGATTGCTGATGAGATGTTGAAAATATAAATAAAATGTCTAGTTCTGTCATGAAACTCTAGATGGCACAGGCTGATACACGTTGCTTTCTGACCAGTTGCGTGCCGTCACACACACGCACTCACGCTAAATCACTCGGTCACTCACAAACGCACTTTCTCTCTCTCTCTCTCTCTCTCACACACACACACACACACACACACACACACACACACACACTCTCTCTCTCTCTCTCTCTCTCTCGGCGTATCGTATTGATTTTTACGTTTTAAGAATTTTAAAAATAAAGTGCCCTGTAAAATGCACATTTCTTTTTTCGCTGAGTGTATTTCTTTAATACAGTGTTAAAGGATTAGTTCACACAAAAATGAAAATTTCCTAATCATTTACTCCTCCCAATGCCATCCAGAATATCCATGGCTTTTTTTCTTCAGTGGAAAATAAAGGGTTCCTCATTCCTCAAGCAGTCTCTGATATTTTCCATAAACGTGTGTATTTATTATCGCAATGGTTAACATAAGTAGCCTTTCCCACATGGAAAGAACCTATATGTGGATATATGTGCATATATGAAACCTATATGCAGTGTATATGCACATATATGCTGCATATATGCACATATATGATAATATATATGCTGCATATATGCGTATATATACTGCATATATGCTGCATATATGCGTATATATACTGCATATATGCTGCATATATGCCGTATATATACTGCATATATGCGTATATATGCCACATATAGGCAAAATTGAGGTGCATATATGTGCATATACAGGAAATATAGGTCTCCTGTATTGCTTCTTCATATCCACATATAAGCCCTATACATACAAGATATGTCTTCTATATAGCTAATGGCAGGATCTGGTTATTTTGTAGCTCATATCTAATTTTTGACTGTCATACATGATGCCTAGCTCATATTTTCTATTATCAAGGCAAAAACTAAGAATTAATGAAAATAATTATGCAAGAACTTATGTATGTGCGAACACGTGAAATTGGTATCACATGTAATTGGCATGTTATGGAATTTAACTACACTCTAAAAAAAATTGGTTCTTCAGCGGTTCTTTGGGGTGGTTAAGGTGCTATATAGCACCACTACCTTATAAAGAGAAAAAAAAAATGGTTTTGCAGCACTGTTGATTTTACCCCAATATGTTTTGTTAAAATAACACACATACATTTCTTTTCCCACCAAAACACTATTGTATTGCGTTTCATTAACTGAAGCTGTGCCAATTTCCACTATACTAAATTATCAGTCGTTAAACTAATGTAAAGTGCTTCAGTTCGCGATTAAAAAAAAACCTCGGATGTGACGATTTCCAACGTATTGAAAGAAGACGGCGCGAAGGAGCAAGGCGAATGGCGTCAGACCTACTACCAGCGAGGTAAGAAAATATAAAGTTATTCTAAAGGCAAAGTGTTTAATTTCTATTAGTGTTTGGGCTCTGGGATGCTTTAAATATATTAACTATTGAATATTGTGTGAATCTTTTTTATTTCACCATTAATGGATGATTCCATGCGATTGAAAGATGCGGGTTTATTTGTAACATTGTTATAGAGATGGGCAGAGCGAGGCTTCGTGAAACACTGAAGCAGTTGAATCAAATGTGCCGTGATGTTTCGAGGCTTCGAAACAATCTGACACCCGACTCCACGGTGACACCTAGTGGTCAGAACAGTGTAAATGCAACAAAACTCACACTAAACATGCAGTAAAAACACCTTTTACAAATCTACTGCAAATGTTTTATTGAAAGTAAAATCAATCAAATGTAATTAACTAATCCTCTAATAAGATTACATATAGAGTGACTGTATATGTGTTCTTTTATCAATTTTCAAGGCTTGTTTCTCTGTTCCATGGCTCAAGCTAAACAGGCAAATAAGAGATTAATAACTACCATTATTTATTTTGATTATTCTAATGTATAATTAAAACATCTACAAATTTATAAAACTGATCAGAGATCAGGTAAAACCCATAGACACCTTTTCAACAGTTCTCAGTGAATCTGCATGATTCATGGGTTCACTTTATCATCGCCCTCTACCGGTGAACCACTGAAATTTCAAACTGTTTTGAAATGTTTCGAAACATTGATGACGTAATGAAGCCTCGTTTACTAAAATCACGTGACTTTGGCAGTTTGATACACGCTCCGAATCACTGATTCGAAACAAATGATTCATGAAGCTTCGGAGCTTCATGAAGCACGTGTTTCGAAATCGGCCATCACTACATTGTTACTTGTGGAAAGTGGATGATTCTCTGTAGTGTATGTCGTTTAAACGTGAAAAACGTTTTACGTGACAGACAGTGATATTAAGTCAAAACTCAGTACACACCTTAAACTAAATGTGCAGAAAAACAGAGGAATCCAGCATATTATGAATGCAACGTGTTTAGTTGACGTAGGCTACACGTTCATATTCTGGGTTAATCTGTATGAATAGCATGTGGTTTAGGCTATCAATTAGGCGTGTACAGAATTTGATATTTTTATATTGCTGTCTCGGTATTATTAATAGCTATGTTAAGCGTTTAAAACATGGAAGGAAAACGCTTATCGTGTAACTAAACGCATTGCGCTCGTACTTTGGGCTCATCTGCTTTTATTGGAATAGTGTTTCAGAGTTTGGTCTTTGATTATCACAGTCTTAGTATCCTTCACCGACAGCCCAGCTAACCAAAATATGTGACTGTTACGTAACTGCACCGTAATTTGGTGACCAAACTTTCGTTGTGGCGACATCACTAGTTACGTTGTGGCAACCGGAAAAGTGAAATTCCCGGATACGTTGCCACAACGTAACTTTGTGATGTTGCCAGTTAGTAACTGCGACGTCGTGGCAACGTTGTGTATCAATGGTTGTGTGTTGGTAATCAGTTGGTCATTTTTATATTTATTTATTTTTCTATGGGCGGACATGCAGTAGTTTAACCTAATTTATGTCCTCATTTGCCCAAACTAATTTAAAGGCCATTCCAACAGCTGTGAACAATGAATGCAGAGCTCAAAATGAATTAAATTCATTTATTTTGAAAAACACGCAGAACATCACAAAAATCCAAATAAAAATAATGAAATACACCCAAACTATAAATAAAAACATATTGCCTACAGCGAAACATAAAATAAAAGCATTCAAGAAGACGTTTTGCACTCAGTATCATTAAAAACATATGCTATGCTAGCGTAACATTTTGCCAACATATATTTCAGACGTTCAATCACAGAGGTAAAAATATTAACATAAAGTACTTAAGGTAGACTGTGGGTAATGGTACTTAACCAATCTGACGCAGTTGTTGAACTTTATTGCTATAAAACTGACGAGAAACACGGAGAAACGTAGACGCTGTCCTCTCCAGCAGCTTGAATGTTTTCCCTGTTGCCATGGCAACTCTAACGGCCACAAGCACTAACGTAAACATAATAATAAAAAAAGGTTTTGTGTCTTTCCAAAGATAACTTTATACATTTTTATAAAAGCCATTTATTCGTTGTCACCTCGGAAAAATAAATTCTTCTCTCAGAAAAATTAACTACTCTCTTGTCAACATACCGTGCGCGCGGCACGCACTCCATTTGTGGAGGCGCGCGCTGTATGTCACGTCACTATATATAAAAAGCAATCATCCATATTCGGACTTGGTGAAAAGAAACTTTTTTTTCTTAAGGGACATTTCAGTCTTGTGTCTGACGTTTAATTACACATTTTAAATGGCAAATTCTGGTAATAATAACATATAAAGAATGCGTAAATGATGGTAAATTACCAGCACATGACGTTGCTGTAACGTTGCCAGTAAGTCATGGAATGACCATTATATTACGAATAGAGTACGTATGTGGAACGTCCTTGGTTTTCTTATAACCTTAGGAGATTGTACTGACGACGTTGTGATATGGTAATTTGATGGCAATAATGTTACGGGCATACAACGTTGTAGTTACGTTACTAGTAAGTCATGGAAGTCATTACCAATATATTACGAATAGAGTACGTATCTTGCTTTCAGGGGGCCCCCGGCCCTGCTATAGGAACTTTAAAGGGAAATGGGTGCATGGGAGCCTACTTTTAGAAGGCCCTCTTAGGCCCTCCTATTATGGTCCTGGCTTCTGGCTACCAGGGGGCCATAGGGAGGATGGGGGCTTTGGGGGCTTTTAGAGGGCCCTCTGATTATGAAGGCCCTACTAGGAGGCCCTAGGCTAGGGAGGAGGGTGTAGTGTACCTTCAGAGGGCCATCTGATTACAAGGACCCCTACCATGGGGCCCCTGGCTTCTGGGGGGAGGGGAGGGGGGCGTGTTAACAGCCTTACAGAAGGCCCTCTGACTAGGGAGCGGTAGCATGGTGGGATGGAGGCGGTTAACCTGCCCGCTGAGTGGCCCCCAGACCAGTGTAGCAGTATAAGAGTTTGACCAGTGTAATCACTCCCAGGGCTGTAGTGGAGGCTAAACGCAAGTAAACACGGTTTACCCACCTCTGAAATTTCAGAATTAGAGTTTACCCACTTCTCAATTGATCTAAATGCACATCATAGTATAGATTATGCACAAAATGTGATCACAGAATTCTTATTTTACCACTACATCCCTGATCACTCCGTTCTGTACGGGGATATGGTACACAGGTGAATTTTGGCATGGTTCAGCTGGACACGGTACACATGTAGTGTGATCACTAACCGTGCCCCAACTCTCACTGGCTCTCACTGTACGTTCACACCAGGAGAGACCAAAGCGAACACGTCGCCAAGGTCGTTGAAGAAGCTTCGTTGTTGAATTTGCTTTATTCACTTTGTTCGCTCATTGGAATGTTTGATTTAGCCTGTTACCGTGGGGTGTTGGTAAATCTATATATTAGAATTGGTTTTCACCGAACCGCGTCATAACTCATTACATAAGGTTAACTGACTTTTAACTTCTCTTTTTCGCTCTGGCCCGCCCAATTCGCTTCGCTGCCAGTGAAGTTGCTTTGTTCGGCCAATTCGCCGAGAAATAATGACTTTCGTCGCTCTGGTCTCTTCTGATGTGAATGTACGTGACATGAATAATGACACTACAAATAATAAATATTTGAATTAATTTGAGAAAGTTGGTGTTAATAACAGTTTTTTTCACATTGGACTCCTTGCAATGCGTAAATCATGGGGAGAGACCTATCTTTTCCCATGGTAATAACCAGGCTGCTGAATAGAAATGGGATGATCAGGGGCAGAGCCAGACATTGTAAACATTCGGGGCTTAGACCAAATCTATATTTGTCCAAAGACAATTTAATTTTCTATTAACAGCTTTACTGACATGAAAGGAGCTTTTGTTGACGTATTCTTGTTCAGAAAATGTACATTATTTGACACTGTAATTTGTAAAACTTTGTTGGATGTACCAGCTCTAGGGGGGTCCACGTGACACATGCTGGCTGCCAGACAGTGTAGAGCCCAGCCCACCGGCTGCTGCCAATACACAGTCTATGGCTGCTTCGCACAGGTTATGGAATGTTGCTAATATTCGGATCAAAGATTCTAGGGTGTTATTCTACTCTAAGAAGTTCTGCATACAATACATTGTTTTAATGCTATTTTAATCCACGTTATTGTACCAAATACATTGCCGATTTTATCAGCAAAATAAGCTAGATCATATTGCTTAGTTGATTTTGTTTACCAATG
Organism: Chanodichthys erythropterus; assembly: GCF_024489055.1. Taxonomy (NCBI): domain Eukaryota; kingdom Metazoa; phylum Chordata; class Actinopteri; order Cypriniformes; family Xenocyprididae; genus Chanodichthys; species Chanodichthys erythropterus. The sequence continues at coordinate 58,380,011 of NC_090232.1, read as the reverse complement.
CCAACGGTTGCTAAGGGAAGAAAAGCCATGCTTTTAAACAAGGGTATCGTTAATTTCAGCCCAGTTGGTCAGTAATAGCAAATGCACACGGATTTGACAGAAAATTAAGCAATTTAAATGAAGAAAAGAAAATAATTATTTGGGCGTGCAGTAGACGTTTCTAGTGGGCATTCCCAAGTTGAAATCATGGATATTTTTTTCTTGTCGTGGCGCAACGTGTTTTTTTTTTTTTTGTTTCAATCTGTATTATAGTATGCTTGCTCTCCTAAATCTATATGGCATAAAGTAAAAGAACGAAAAGTAATGTAATAAAAGTAGATCTACAATCGCAAATTTAAACTGATAAAGACTTCCATGAGCCGGCAAGAAGACAAATTGATCACACAGCTAACGACAACATTAACTGTAGCTACGAAGTTTTAAGGTAGGACAATAGGTTTCATTTATCATTTGCCAGCCGTGGCTCTAGTTGGCAAGAAATTCACAGCACATATTATTTTGAGCGCATCATATTTCTTGTTGGGTCTCTCAACTACATGAGCGCACTTCTCCACAACATTCTGACAACCCACGTGTAAACCTGCTGTTTATCTAAGTTATTGGTTTATTAAATGTGACACGGGTGGGTAGTATTTGTGATTTCGCTTACTTTACCATTTCATTCTGTTGGTGTCCTTGAATTTATTTGTTCCTGGCCCTGCGCATGATATGACTGCCCTCTAGCTACAAGGATGTAATTTTCTTCTTTGGGAAAGCTGCAAAGCAACAATTGCAGATTATAACAGGTATATGGCATTTTGGTTCACTTTTATAGACATTTCCATTTCTATTTCGAACTAGCACATTCTGGATAATTCAAACAAATAATGTTTGTTATGGTACGATCTGGTTGTGCTACGTTGCTACCTGTCTCTATAAACAGAGATGATGGGTAACCTGGTGCTAACATTAACGTGAGGTAATGGCATTAGGCTGTACTGATTATAATTTGAGATCCAACTTACTGTATCAACTGAATCCACCTTCTTTTCACTTTTTCCGAGGTAAAAAGCGGCAAAAGATAGTTTTGTCAACATCAACGTTTTGCCCAGGGGCCAACACAACCCATAATCTGTCCCTGGTACTGACGTCGTTGTGAGATGGTAATCTGAAGGTAATGAAATTACTGGAATGTGAATACATTACGTAACTGTTACGTCGTGTGTTAGCTGGGAGGACTTAGGCTAAACCAGGATTAGGCATTATTTCAATTAGGGCATTGTAGCTTTTATAAACGTAAACTAGAAAAAAACATTACTGGTGTGCATCTTGAGATAAAACAATGACATCCACATATTTTAAGATATATCAGTACAAGTTGCTTTCAGTTAAAACAGCTAAAATATGCATTTTAGTCTAGGACTAGCTTAAGCCTCGTCTGTGAAAATGAGGAAATTTTATAATCTCCTAAAACCTCCCAGTGTAGTTTCCAAGCTATGCAAGTCCCAGTAAAAATTCACTGAAGCAAGTACAAATAATGCCACGTTCGCCTTGTAGATGCATATATTTTGAGTCTGACATTTTATCTGATATTCCTTTTTTTATGACAGTTTTTCATTATGGTTTTTGGAGTTCGCCTTTGGTGAAGGAGAAAACTGTTTTGGCTAAGGTAAGTGAAGCACTGTATTGTATTTTTAGGATTTAATAAAAGTAGTTTGTTAGAACCCATGGCTTGGCACAATAAAACTGCTAAACCTGCTCTTCATAACTTTTTTTTGTTTTAAATTGATCCCTTTGGTGTCAACATTCGTATTCAAATTGAGGAGTTAAAATTAAACATCTCTTGGTGCCCACTACACAGGTATGAAGAACTACACTTATTAAAACCTTGTATTAACCCTTGTCATTTGGGGAAGTACACTCAGGGTCTTCGGGGTCTCCACAGACCCCAGGCAACAAAATGCAATTTTGTAACACAACTTTTTTTTTTATTTTATTTTTTTAACAAATGTAATTTTACTGTTTATTAATGTTTTATTTCATGTTTGTACAGTTTTTTGGAGGATTTATCATTTTTGTTTTATTTATATAAATAAAAAAAAAAAAATTAAAATAGGTTTTTATACAAAAACAGCTTTTTATGTAAAATTCACTTTATAAAAGACCCACATTTCTAAATTTAATTCATGGGAATAACATGGATAATTTGACATGGTTAAGTGTAACATTTTTGCCCATCTTTTGGAAAAAGCAGTTTTAAAAGTAAAAAAATAAAATTTTAATAATTTTTACTAGTAGATGGCTGCAGAGCTCCGCTATTTGACTGACTGAAATAATTTTCACAAGTTTTTTTTTTTTTTTTTTTTAGTTGGATTCATATCTAAATATTATGAAATCCCAATTATAACAATAAAGGCTAATTTTGTCAATTTAGTATTTTTTGAAAATGGAAAAAAAAAAATCAGTTTTTCAATATTGTTACATTTTGAGACCCACTTAGAAAATGGACAAAATTCATCCTCAAAATCAACATTACTGAAAAACTTTTTTTTTTTCAGTACAAAAAATTGCAAAACTTGACAAAAAATAATTTTTATTGTTAGAATTGTGATTTCATAACATTTAGATATGAATCCAACAACAAAAGAACAAAAAAACTTGTGAAAAGGCGTCTTTCAGTCAAATAACAAATAGTGAGCTCTGCAGCATTTACTGGATAAAGTGATCATTTTTTACCTTTAAAACTGCCTTTTTCAAAAGATGGGCAAAAATCTCACACTAAACCATGTCAAATTATCCATGTTATCTCCATGAAAGAAAGTAAGAAATGTGGGTCTTTTATAAAGTGAATTTTACAGAAAAAGCTGGTTTTGTATGTAAAAAAAAATATTTTTTATTTATTTTATTTATATAAATTTAAAAGATATGACAAATCCTCCAAAAACTGCACAAATATGAAGTAAAAACATTAATAAACAAAGTAAAATTACATTTGTTTTTTAAAAAACAATTTTGTTACAAAATTACATTTTGTTGCCCGGGGTCTGTGGAGACCCCAAAGACCCTGAGTGTGACTTTTTTTACTCTAATATAACAAGATATCAATCCAATTTTTTTTCTTTGTAGATCTAGAAAGTGTTAACAACTGTACAAAGTTTCAAGGTCATTTGGACAAAGAACATGTTTTATATATTTGAGCAAACGTCGTTTGGGGTCTAAAAAGACCCTATAAGGGTTAAAGGGTTAGTTCACCAAAAAATGAAAATTCTGTCATTAATTAATCACCCTCATGTCGTTCCACACACCCGTAAGACCTTTGTTCATCTTCAGAACACAAATGATGACATTTTTGATGAAATCCGAGGGTATCTGATCTACTCATAGGCAGTGACGTCATTGCACCTTTTGACATTCAGAAAGGTTGTTAAAAAAATGGTTAAAATAGCCTATGTGACTGCAGTGATTCAACCTTAATGTTATGAAGCAGTGGGAATGCTTTTTTTGCACAAAAACAAAAATAATGACTATATTCAACAATTTGAACTGTTGTCATACGTAATGAACTAAGTGCAGACTGACTTGTTTACATCTGACTCCTGTGTCAGCATCAAATGCACATGTTCAGCTTCGGCCAATCCTGAGTTGGCATTCGGATGTAAACAAGGAAGCCTGCACTAAATTGACTACGTATGATGACGGTTGCAATTGTTGAATAAAGTCATTATGTTTTTGTTTTTGACCACAGAAAGTATTCTTATCACTTCATAACATTAAGGTTAAGGCACTGCAGTCACATAGGCTATTTTAACCATGTTTTTAACTACCTTTTTGGACATCAAAAGGTGCAATGACATTTCTGCCTATGAGTAGATCAGATACCCTCGTAAATCAGCAAAAATATCTTAATTTGTGTTCTGAAGATGAACGAAGGTCTTACTGGTATGAAACGACATGAGGGTGAGTAATTAATGACATCATTTTTATTTTAGGGTGAACTAACCCTTTAAAACATATTCTCTCACTTGGTCATGAGCATGCATAAAAAAACAGATTGTTTATTTTAATTTTAAAGGGTAAAGGCTATATTTGGTTAATGTTGTTATTTGCATCTTTAGGCTGGTGACATTGAAGTGAAGAGAGAGTGCATAATCAAATCTCTGTCTACACAAAAGAAGGCCCTAGCAGTCTGATTTGGGAGTATATGGTGAGTATATGTGCTTTTTAAAATGTTGTTTATTTTCAAGGATGCTAAATGCTTTGTTAAAGTTAATACACAGGAATTTAAGAGTGTTTTTTTTTTTTTTTTTTTTTTTTTTTATAAATATCCACCCTAGGATACAGATAGGAGGTGATTCAGAAGACTTTGATGGGAACTTATTTCATAAGACTTGAAGGTGCAGACATAGAAGAGAGCCTAGCAGATGTTGGAGTGGTGTTAAAGGGGAAAACGGTTCTTCAGGACCTTAGCAGTGTCCCATATGCAACAACCATGTTGATGGGACTAATATATGGACTGAATTTGAGATACCCTTCTGAATTCAGGTATACTTTCAAGCACTGCAAAAGTTGATGGCAACAAGTTATCCAATAAAGTGCACTGAAGAGCACATTACCATCTGGACATTTTTGTAAATATAAAAAAATAAAAAATAATAAAATAAAAAGATTTAATTGTATTTAACTTTTTACCAGGTTTTTTACCAAGTACATTTTTTTTACCAGGTTTATTTTCACTTTTCTGAGCAGAAAACGTTTGACTCTAACATGTGCAAATACTTTTTACAGTCTGATGTAAAAGTAATTTTAGATCAAGTTTAAAGACTCTTGATTGTAATGATTGTTTAAAACTGCAACTGACAAATACAGTTTGATAACTTGTTACATATTGTCTTTTTTTTTTTTTGTCTCTACAAGGCAATCACACACACAAAAAAATGCTGCTAACAAAAACTAATTGGATGGAACCACTGTCCATAATTTAATTGTGTTATTTGAAACAAATCTCTTTGTGTTGGTTGAATGAAACATATTTGGCCAGTTTTAAATAAACTAAAGCATGTTCACTAAACTTAACCAATTTAAATTACAGGGAAGCAATTACATTGATTTGGTTGGACTATTTTAAATAGATTCGTCCTCATTCAGTTGTGTTGTCACAACACAGGAAGTTTACATAGATTCAAAAAATTCCATTAATGTTAATGAAAAACAATTTGCTTGTGTGGAACCACTATCCTTAATAAAATTAAGTAGGTTTAAAGAGTCATTTTTTGAGTGAACCTGTAAAGCCCCTGTATGGTTCTTCAGCGGTTCTTCAGCGGTTCCTTGCTGTGGTTAAGGTGCTATATAGCACCACTGCCATAAAAAGAACCCGTTAAGCCTCTGTATAGTTCTTTAAAGGTTCTCTAACTCTCATTCTCTTAGTTTAGGTGGGGAAAGGATTAAAAACAACATTAAATTACAGTGTATTTTCTAAACATAACCTGGTTCTCAACCTTTTTGTCCCCAAGCCTTCTGTAAAAGTGAATATGGGTGTAAGTTGGATTGCTATAACTATTTGAGTCTAATTACTTCTTCTTTCTGCGAATTGCTCTCTATTGTACACTCAACTACTCAAATACCTCACTTTCAGCCAAAGGATAATTTCTCTTTTAAGGACCCCGTGACAGACGTTTTTTTTCTGACGTCATGACTCACGAGCCTTTAATTTCCCCTGGACTCGGATGAATTAAGGTAGGTTGGAAATGTTTTAATTAATATACTCGATAATGCAAAGGTTGAACATGTGTTTTTGTCACGTAAATAATGACGGATGCAATAGCAAGTTAATCTCTTTTATTAAGAGCTTCACACACAGATGGTCAGTCACAGATAACACAACGAACACAGCAGGAGAGTGGTGACGCAGGGACCTCGATGGGCGCTGAGAGTCCAGATGAATGGTGACTTGTGAAGTGCGTCCATGAACCAGTGCCGTGTAATCCGTGGGTGAAATCCAGAGAACAATCCAACGATGAAACAGGAAACAGGAAACAACAACGAGAAATCCAGTCCAAGGAACAAACAACACGAGCAAACACGAGACAACAACACCAGGACTCCAAACAACGATCTGACAAACATGAGACGAAAAACAAGGCGTTATATAGGCAGGTGTGATTGCAAACAGCTGCCGCTGATCAGATAATCAGCGGCGACGCCCACACGAACAATCAGGTGACACACTACAGAACACACAGACACCAGAATGAGACAGCGGATTCATGAACCGTGACAGTACCCTCCGTCCTAGGAACGCCTCACGGCGTTCCCAGAGCTCCTTACCTGTCGATTGTAATCATCGATGAGGGAGTGATCCAGGATGTCCCTGGCAGGAACCCAACTTCTCTCCTCCGGACCGTAACCTTCCCAGTCCACCAAGTACTGGAATCCGCGTCCCCTCCGCCTAGAGTCCAGAATGCGATTGACCGAATAAGTAGGTTCCCCATCTACGAGTCGCGGCGGTGGAGGAACCGGAGTAGGCGGATTAAGATGAGAGTGAAAAACGGGTTTAATTTTGGAAACATGAAAGGCGGGATGAATCCTCCTGTACGCTGGAGGTAATTTGAGTCGGACTGCCACCGGACTAATGATCTTGGTGACAGGGAACGGGCCGATGAATTTAGGAGCTAATTTATTGGCAACGGAGCGGAGCGGAATGTTCTTAGTAGAAAGCCACACTTTTTGACCAACGACGTATACGGGAGGCTTCGACCGGTGGCGACCAGTCTTAGCCTTGGTGCGCGCCCTCACCTGCAGCAGAGTCTCACGGGCTCTGCTCCAAGTGTGGTGGCACCTCTGGACAAAGGCGTGAGCGGAGGGGACCGCGACTTCAGATTCCAGACTGGGAAACACAGGTGGCTGGTAACCTATACTACATTCAAACGGAGAGAGGCCCGTAGAAGACACTGGTAATTAATTAAGTGCGTACTCAATCATAGAGAGTTGTTGGCTCCAGGAGGAAGGATTCTTGGACGCCAAACATCGCAACATTCGCTCCAAATCCTGGTTGGCTCTCTCGGTCTGCCCATTGGTCTGGGGATGGAACCCAGAGGAAAGACTGACAGTCGCGCCCAGCAGTCTACAAAACTCTTGCCAAAATTTGGACACAAATTGGGGACCCCTGTCGGACACCACATCTATCGGGAGGCCATGTAACCGAAAAATGTGGTCTACGACGGTAACCGCTGTCTCCTTAGCAGAAGGTAATTTGGTTAAGGGAACAAAATGAGTCGCCTTCGAGAACCGGTCCACCACGGTCAAAACGACCGTGTACCCCTGGGAGGGTGGGAGGAAATCTAGCGCAATGTGGGACCAAGGTCTCGAAGGGACAGACAGCGGTTGGAGTAACCCATCTGGAGGTCGATTGGAAGTCTTACCAGTGGCGCAAACCGAGCAAGCCAAAACAAAACTGTGAATGTCACGAGCCATAGCTGGCCACCAGAATCGTTGTTTAACCAAAAACCTGGTCCGATTAACCCCTGGATGACAAGCCACGTTGGAACAATGACCCCATTTGATAACGCAGGACCTTAACTTCTCCGGCACAAACAAACGGTTCGGTTGGCCTCCGGGCGGAGGCGTTACCCCTTCTAAGGCCGACAGGACCTTCGATTCGACCTCCCATGTAAGAGTGGAGACCACTAATGTCTCGGGAAGAATACACTCGGGAGTAGACGGGCGTTCGGAAGGATCAAAAATGCGAGATAAAGAATCGGGCTTGATGTTTTTGGAGCCCGGGCGGTACGATAGAGAAAAATCAAAACGTCCGAAAAAAAGTGCCCACCGAGCCTGCCTGGAGTTAAGTCTTTTAGCCGATCGAATATACTCAAGGTTCTTATGATCTGTCCATACGATAAAAGGTACCCCCGAACCCTCCAACCAATGACGCCACTCCTCCAACGCTAATTTGACTGCCAACAACTCTCTACTACCAATGTCATAGTTGCGTTCGGCTGGAGATAAACGATGGGAAAAATACACGCAAGGATGCATCTTATCGTCCGTGGGAGAACGCTGGGATAGAACTGCGCCTACCCCCACCTCTGACGCGTCGACCTCCACCACGAACTGACGCAAAGGATCAGGGGCAATGAGGATGGGAGCCGAAACGAAGCGACTCTTCAGTTTAGCAAATGCAGCTTCCGCTGCATCTGACCACCTGAAGGTCGTCCTAGGGGAGGTCAAGGTGGTCAGAGGTGCGGCTAGTTGGCTGAAATTGCGAATAAAACGCCGGTAAAAATTGGCGAACCCCAGAAACCTCTGTAGGGCCTTACGGGAATCTGGACTTGGCCAATCCACCACAGCCTTAACCTTGTCAGGATCCATGCGAACTCCCTCAGACGAGACGATGTACCTTAGAAAAGAAACAGACTGTGCATGAAACTCGCATTTCTCCGCCTTGACAAAAAGCCCATTCTCTAACAGACGCTGAAGCACTCGTCTGACGTGTTGAACATGTTCCTGGAGAGACGAGGAAAATATCAATATGTCATCCAGGTAGACATAAATGAACTGATCGACCATGTCCCTCAACACGTCATTGACGAGTGCCTGGAAGACCGCTGGACTGTTGGACAGCCCGAAGGGCATGACCAAGTATTCAAAGTGTCCTCTGGGGGTGTTAAACGCGGTCTTCCATTCATCCCCCTTCCTGATGCAAACCAAATGATAAGCGTTCCTTAAGTCCAATTTAGTGAAAACGGATGCTCCCTGCAACCTCTCAAAGGCTGAAGACATCAACGGCAAAGGATAAGTATTCTTTACCGTGATGTTGTTCAGCCCTCGGTAATCAATGCAAGGTCGCAGAGACCCATCCTTCTTCCCCACAAAAAAGAACCCCGCCCCCGCTGGAGAAGAGGAAGGGCGGATGAATTTCGCTGCCAGAGAATCAGAAATATATTTCTCCATGGCCTCCCTCTCGGGAGCGGACAGAGAGTATAATTTGCCTTTAGGCGGAGACTTACCGGGTACTAAATCTATGGCACAGTCATAGGGACGATGCGGAGGGAGAGAAGCAGCCCGGGACTTACTGAACACTTCCCTCAGGTCTTGATACTCTGCGGGCACGTTAGACAAATCCACCGCCTTCTCCTGTAACACAGAAACAGACACAGTGGGACAAGCAGACAACAGACAAGACCTGTGACAAAGAGTGCTCCACTCGGTGATGGTGTGCTGCTGCCAGTCAATCCGAGGGTTGTGTTTGGTGAGCCAGGGGTGTCCGAGAACGACAGGTGCCTGAGGTGAGTCCATGAGGAGGAACTGAATGTCTTCATTGTGATTGCCAGAGGAGATGAGAGTAACGTAGTCCGTAGAGTGAGAGATGCTGGGAAGTCGCTGTCCATTGAGTGCGTCGACAGTGATCAGGCGGGTGAGTGGGATGATGGGTAAACTGTTAAGTTGTGCAAAGTTGGTGTCCATGAAGTTCCCCTCAGCCCCGGAGTCGATGAGTGCCTGGCAGGTGATGTTGTGAGTCGCCCATCTCAGTCTTACCGGGAGGAGGGTGGATGGTGAGGACTTCTCGGCGGAGATCCCACCCGATAGTAGCCTCAGATTTACTACCGGACTAGATCTTTTTACTGGGCAAGACCTGAGGAAGTGAGCTGATGCTCCGCAGTAGAGGCATAAGCCTTGGGATCTCCGCCTTTCTCTCTCCTCCCGGGAAAGCCGAGCTCTCCCTAGCTGCATGGGTTCGGGATCTAAAGAGGAACCGACCGTGTCCGCTGTATTGGCCAACCGGCCCTCCGCTCCATGAGGCTTAGCGTTAGCAGATTCTAGACGTTCCAGTCTCTGAAGTCGAGCATCCACTCGCAGCGCGAGATCGATGAGTCCGTTGAGTGTCTGAGGAAGATCCAAGACATAGATCTCTCGATTGACACGGTCAGCTAACCCATGCAGGAACACATCCCACTGCGCCTCCTCATTCCAGCGGCACTCCGCCGCGAGAGTGCGAAACTCGATGGAATATTCTGCGACCGTGCGGTTACCCTGCTTGAGTTCGGTGAGTAGTCGGGCAGCGTCTTTGCCAGCCACCGCACGGTCGAACACTCTCCTCATCTCGGCGGCGAGTGCCTGGAACGAGGTGCAGCATGGATCCTGGTTCTCCCACACCGCCGTTCCCCACAATGCTGCCTTCCCTGTCAGGAGCGTGATCACAAAAGCCACCTTGGATTCTTCCCTCTCGAAGGTGCGTGGCTGCAACGAGAAATGCAAGGAACACTTGTTCAAGAACGCTCTACAAAAGTTCGGCTCACCGGCATAAATCTGAGGAACAGGAAGGCGTGGTTCTGGCTGATCCCACCGCTCCAGCGGCGTGGGGGGAATCGGCGGTGGGGGTGGCGCAGTGGGAGTTCGAAGCTGTTGAAGTTGCTGGGAGAGCTCAGACACCTGCGTCACCAGCGCTTGAACTGCGCGTCCGGTGGAAGAGATACTCTCCTGCTGTTGGTCCATGCGGGAAATGCTGTGGTTGATGAACTCCGTCAAAGCTGCTGAGCTTGCTGCATCCATAGTTGGTCAGATCGTTCTGTCACGTAAATAATGACGGATGCAATAGCAAGTTAATCTCTTTTATTAAGAGCTTCACACACAGATGGTCAGTCACAGATAACACAACGAACACAGCAGGAGAGTGGTGACGCAGGGACCTCGATGGGCGCTGAGAGTCCAGATGAATGGTGACTGGTGAAGTGCGTCCGTGAACCAGTGTCGTGTAATCCGTGGGTGAAATCCAGAGAACAATCCAACGATGAAACAGGAAACAGGAAACAACAACGAGAAATCCAGTCCAAGGAACAAACAACACGAGCAAACACGAGACAACAACACCAGGACTCCAAACAACGATCTGACAAACATGAGACGAAAAACAAGGCGTTATATAGGCAGGTGTGATTGCAAACAGCTGCCGCTGATCAGATAATCAGCGGCGACGCCCACACGAACAATCAGGTGACACACTACAGAACACACAGACACCAGAATGAGACAGCGGATTCATGAACCGTGACAGTTTTAGCTGTTTATGAGTTAATTAACGTTGTTTGTGAACATGAATACTAACGAAATCGTATCTAACCGAATTTTTGAATTTGCGCGGCCTGCAGTATAACGTTGCAAATTCGGTTAGTTACGATTTCAACTTTTCTATTCTCTACAAGATGTTGAATTTACTTGTTTTATTATAAAGAAATGTATTCAGTTTGGACCATGTAAGTATGTCTCTAAATAATTTTTAAAAGAAACATCGAGTCGAGGCTGAGGGGATCCTCGCATTACAATTATTGAGTTGAGGTTTTTAAATTAATGTTTGTCAGTTCTTTTATTTGTCTTTTTCACGTTAGCTCTGATTTATTGATCTATTTGTTCGACCAAAATGACAAAGAAAGCCTGTGAGTAAAGACATAGTTAAGGCTTATTTCATTTGACTAGCGCGAGGTGTTTTTTTTATCCTGTTTTTTTAGTAGAATGAAATGGTTGCGTATTTACACAACTAATTAATGTAGCAAACAAGTTTTTTTTCATTTATAAACACTGATTCCCCTCCCCCATTTAGGATCTAAAACTCTTCAATGTTTGACGACTAAGGACACTTTGCAATAACTGTACATGGTAAGTAATTTCTATAAAAACGGCTAGAATTGTTAATAGATAATATGAATGACCAATGTTGGACATGTTTGAATAAAATCCATCTAATGCTGTCTACTGACTTGAATGTTATCCTCATTAACAAACTTTAGACTAAGAATTATCCATTCCAAAACATTCATCAACTCCCTCTTATGCCATCTGAAATGCATGTGACTTTGTTTTGTATTAATTAGGGCCCAAGCGAAAATTCGCGCAGGGCCCTCTTGTTCTTCTAAGGATTATTATTATTTTATTTTATTTATTTTTTTTTTTTTATTTTTTTTTTTTTTTCCGTCTTCCGGGGCTTTTTGGGGGCCTTAACATGCTCAAAAACTCTTGAAAATTGGCACACACATTGGAATCCGCGGCCATTAGGACGCCGGAGAGGCTGGTACCCGGGCGTGGCAGGGGGGCTCGACAGCGCCCCCTTGAAAAAAGTCTGAAAATTTGGTCCATATATTAAACATGCTTGCACGTATTAGTATGAAACTCGGTACACATATAGACCTCATCGGGCCGAACAACTTTCGCGCTCTAAGTTAATCGCCACGCCAACAGGAAGTCAGCTATTAAGGGTTGTTTGAAAAACGCATGCTCTGGAATTTGATATACTCCTCCTAGACGATTAATCCGATCGCCACCAAACTCGGTCAGCATGAAGTCAAGACACTGATGATTAAAAATTGCCAGGGGATTTTTGATATCTCGAACGGTTTGGCCGTGGCGAGGCAACGAATTTATGGCGAGAAAAAGGAAACAGGAAATGTGTTATAACGTCTTAATACATATATTGATCTTTATGAAACTTCACGAGTGTGTTCGTTATAGGAGTCTGATCACATGGATGTGACTATTGTGAGTCAAAGTTATAGCGCCACCAACTGGCAGCAGGAAGTGTATCACTTTTTGAAATGTTTTGAGATCACCCTCTTATTTTTACCTGATTTGCTTCAAACTTCATCAGTGTAATGTCAATACACAGCAGATGTAGACCTATGACAGGATTTTTGATATTTGAAATATTGTTGCCATGGCAACAGGTCAAACTGTAATAATATTCTTGAGTGTTTTTGAGGCTCTTAACATGCTTCAAATTGCATGAAACTCGACACACACATCAATATTGTCAACCAGTAGACATGGACAAAGCCATAGAAATGGGCGTGGTGGAGGGGCTCAGTAGCGCCACCTTTTGACAAAAGTGGGGGGTTAGTTTTTCCTACAGTCACCAAACTCGGTACACATATTATTCTCATCAAGCCGGACAATTTTCTAATTTACATTCATTAGCTCCGACCAACAGGAAGTCAGCTATTTTGGTTTGAATGTAAATTTTTTGAAAAAACAGGCTATGAATTTTATACTACTACTCCTACAGGGTTTATCCAATTTACACCAAGCTTTTTTTAACTTGTTGCGAACACATTGAAGTTGTTTAATTGCAAACGGATTTTGGATATCTCAAACGGTTTGGCCGTGGCGAGGCAACGAATTTTTGGCGAGAAAAGGGAAACAGGAAATGTGTTATAACTTCTGCATACATTGATTGATGTTTATGAAACTTCAGGAGTGTGTTGGTTGTAGTAGTCTGATCACATGGATGTAACTATTGTGAGTCAAAGTTATAGCGCCACCAAATGGCAGCAAGAAGTGTATCACTTTTAAAATGCTTTGAGATCACCCTCTTATTTTTACCTGATTTGCTTCAAACTTCATCAGTGTAATGTCAATACACAGCAGATGTAGACCTATGACAGGATTTTTGATATTTGAAATATTGTTGCCATGGCAACAGGTCAAACTGTAATAATATTCTTGAGTGTTTTTGAGGCTCTTAACATGCTTCAAATTGCATGAAACTCGACACACACATCAATATTGTCAACCAGTAGACATGGACAAAGCCATAGAAATGGGCGTGGTGGAGGGGCTCAGTAGCGCCACCTTTTGACAAAAGTGGGGAGGTTAGTTTTTCCTACAGTCACCAAACTCGGTACACATATTATTCTCATCAAGCCGGACAATTTTCTAATTTACATTCATTAGCTCCGACCAACAGGAAGTCAGCTATTTTGGTTTGAATGTTAATTTTTTGAAAAAACAGGCTATGAATTTTATACTACTACTCCTACAGGGTTTATCCAATTTACACCAAGCTTTTTTTAACTTGTTGCTAACACATTGAAGTTGTTTAATTGCAAACGGATTTTGGATATCTCAAACGGTTTGGCCGTGGCGAGGCAACGAATTTATGGCAAGAAAAGGGAAACAAAGTGTTATAACTTCTGCATACATTAATTGATTTTGATGAAACTTTGGCTTAGTCTTCGTTGTACAAGGCTGATCACATGGATTTGACTATTGTGATTCAAAGTCATAGCGCCACCAACTGGAAGCAGAAAATGTGTCACTTTCAGCATACATTGAGATCACCCTCTTATTTTTACCTGATTTGCTTCAAAATTCATCAGAATAATGTTAAAACTTGGCACATGTAATCCTTTGAAAGTGGGCAGGGAGGAGGGGCTCTATAACGGCACCTTGTAGTGCAGTAAATGTGGAGTGAATTTGACATAGTCCTTTGATGTTTAACCGTTTTAAGTGCCTATTGCCCGCTGTGCACAGTTGCCCTGAAGCCACCGGGGTGGCGGTGCCACCGGGCTTGGGCCCGCCATCGCTGCTCGTTATTATTAGGGCCCAAGCGAAAATTCGCGCAGGGCCCTCTTGTTCTTCTAAGGATTATTATTTTTTTTTTTTTTTATTTTTTTTTTTTCCGTCTTCCGGGGCTTTTTGGGGGCCTTAACATGCTCAAAAACTCTTGAAAATTGGCACACACATTGGAATCCGCGGCCATTAGGACGCCGGAGAGGCTGGTACCCGGGCGTGGCAGGGGGGCTCGACAGCGCCCCCTTGAAAAAAGTCTGAAAATTTGGTCCATATATTAAACATGCTTGCACGTATTAGTATGAAACTCGGTACACATATAGACCTCATCGGGCCGAACAACTTTCACGCTCTAAGTTAATCGCCACGCCAACAGGAAGTCAGCTATTAAGGGTTGTTTGAAAAACGCATGCTCTGGAATTTGATATACTCCTCCTAGACGATTAATCCGATCGCCACCAAACTCGGTCAGCATGAAGTCAAGACACTGATGATTAAAAATTGCCAGGGGATTTTTGATATCTCGAACGGTTTGGCCGTGGCGAGGCAACGAATTTATGGCGAGAAAAAGGAAACAGGAAATGTGTTATAACGTCTTAATACATATGTTGATCTTTATGAAACTTCACGAGTGTGTTCGTTATAGGAGTCTGATCACATGGATGTGACTATTGTGAGTCAAAGTTATAGCGCCACCAACTGGCAGCAGGAAGTGTATCACTTTTTGAAATGTTTTGAGATCACCCTCTTATTTTTACCTGATTTGCTTCAAACTTCATCAGTGTAATGTCAATACACAGCAGATGTAGACCTATGACAGGATTTTTGATATTTGAAATATTGTTGCCATGGCAACAGGTCAAACTGTAATAATATTCTTGAGTGTTTTTGAGGCTCTTAACATGCTTCAAATTGCATGAAACTCGACACACACATCAATATTGTCAACCAGTAGACATGGACAAAGCCATAGAAATGGGCGTGGTGGAGGGGCTCAGTAGCGCCACCTTTTGACAAAAGTGGGGGTTAGTTTTTCCTACAGTCACCAAACTCGGTACACATATTGTTCTCATCAAGCCGGACAATTTTCTAATTTACATTCATTAGCTCCGACCAACAGGAAGTCAGCTATTTTGGTTTGAATGTTAATTTTTTGAAAAAACAGGCTATGAATTTTATAATACTACTCCTACAGGGTTTATCCAATTTACACCAAGCTTTTTTAACTTGTTGCGAACACATTGAAGTTGTTTAATTGCAAACGGATTTTGGATATCTCAAACGATTTGGCCGTGGCGAGGCAACGAATTTATGGCGAGAAAAGGGAAACAGGAAATGTGTTATAACTTCTGCATACATTGATTGATGTTTATGAAACTTCAGGAGTGTGTTGGTTGTAGTAGTCTGATCACATGGATGTAACTATTGTGAGTCAAAGTTATAGCGCCACCAAATGGCAGCAAGAAGTGTATCACTTTTAAAATGCTTTGAGATCACCCTCTTATTTTTACCTGATTTGCTTCAAACTTCATCAGTGTAATGTCAATACACAGCAGATGTAGACCTATGACAGGATTTTTGATATTTGAAATATTGTTGCCATGGCAACAGGTCAAACTGTAATAATATTCTTGAGTGTTTTTGAGGCTCTTAACATGCTTCAAATTGCATGAAACTCGACACACACATCAATATTGTCAACCAGTAGACATGGACAAAGCCATAGAAATGGGCGTGGTGGAGGGGCTCAGTAGCGCCACCTTTTGACAAAAGTGGGGGTTAGTTTTTCCTACAGTCACCAAACTCGGTACACATATTATTCTCATCAAGCCGGACAATTTTCTAATTTACATTCATTAGCTCCGACCAACAGGAAGTCAGCTATTTTGGTTTGAATGTTAATTTTTTGAAAAAACAGGCTATGAATTTTATACTACTACTCCTACAGGGTTTATCCAATTTACACCAAGCTTTTTTTAACTTGTTGCTAACACATTGAAGTTGTTTAATTGCAAACGGATTTTGGATATCTCAAACGGTTTGGCCGTGGCGAGGCAACGAATTTATGGCAAGAAAAGGGAAACAAAGTGTTATAACTTCTGCATACATTAATTGATTTTGATGAAACTTTGGCTTAGTCTTCGTTGTACAAGGCTGATCACATGGATTTGACTATTGTGATTCAAAGTCATAGCGCCACCAACTGGAAGCAGAAAATGTGTCACTTTCAGCATACATTGACATCACCCTCTTATTTTTACCTGATTTGCTTCAAAATTCATCAGAATAATGTTAAAACTTGGCACATGTAATCCTTTGAAAATGGGCAGGGAGGAGGGGCTCTATAACGGCACCTTGTAGTGCAGTAAATGTGGAGTGAATTTGACATAGTCCTTTGATGTTTAACCGTTTTAAGTGCCTATTGCCCGCTGTGCACAGTTGCCCTGAAGCCACCGGGGTGGCGGTGCCACCGGGCTTGGGCCCGCCATCGCTGCTCGTTTTTTTTTTTTTTTTTTTTTTCCGTCTTCCGGGGCTTTTTGGGGCCTTAACATGCTCAAAAACTCTTGAAAATTGGCACACACATTGGAATCCGCGGCCATTAGGACGCCGGAGAGGCTGGTACCCGGGCGTGGCAGGGGGGCTCGACAGCGCCCCCTTGAAAAAAGTCTGAAAATTTGGTCCATATATTAAACATGCTTGCACGTATTAGTATGAAACTCGGTACACATATAGACCTCATCGGGCCGAACAACTTTCGCGCTCTAAGTTAATCGCCACGCCAACAGGAAGTCAGCTATTAAGGGTTGTTTGAAAAACGCATGCTCTGGAATTTGATATACTCCTCCTAGACGATTAATCCGATCGCCACCAAACTCGGTCAGCATGAAGTCAAGACACTGATGATTAAAAATTGCCAGGGGATTTTTGATATCTCGAATGGTTTGGCCGTGGCGAGGCAACGAATTTATGGCGAGAAAAAGGAAACAGGAAATGTGTTATAACGTCTTAATACATATATTGATCTTTATGAAACTTCACGAGTGCGTTCGTTATAGGAGTCTGATCACATGGATGTGACTATTGTGAGTCAAAGTTATAGCGCCACCAACTGGCAGCAGGAAGTGTATCACTTTTTGAAATGTTTTGAGATCACCCTCTTATTTTTACCTGATTTGCTTCAAACTTCATCAGTGTAATGTCAATACACAGCAGATGTAGACCTATGACAGGATTTTTGATATTTGAAATATTGTTGCCATGGCAACAGGTCAAACTGTAATAATATTCTTGAGTGTTTTTGAGGCTCTTAACATGCTTCAAATTGCATGAAACTCGACACACACATCAATATTGTCAACCAGTAGACATGGACAAAGCCATAGAAATGGGCGTGGTGGAGGGGCTCAGTAGCGCCACCTTTTGACAAAAGTGGGGGTTAGTTTTTCCTACAGTCACCAAACTCGGTACACATATTATTCTCATCAAGCCGGACAATTTTCTAATTTACATTCATTAGCTCCGACCAACAGGAAGTCAGCTATTTTGGTTTGAATGTTAATTTTTTGAAAAAACAGGCTATGAATTTTATACTACTACTCCTACAGGGTTTATCCAATTTACACCAAGCTTTTTTTAACTTGTTGCGAACACATTGAAGTTGTTTAATTGCAAATGGATTTTGGATATCTCAAACGGTTTGGCCGTGGCGAGGCAACGAATTTATGGCGAGAAAAGGGAAACAGGAAATGTGTTATAACTTCTGCATACATTGATTGATGTTTATGAAACTTCAGGAGTGTGTTGGTTGTAGTAGTCTGATCACATGGATGTAACTATTGTGAGTCAAAGTTATAGCGCCACCAAATGGCAGCAAGAAGTGTATCACTTTTAAAATGCTTTGAGATCACCCTCTTATTTTTACCTGATTTGCTTCAAACTTCATCAGTGTAATGTCAATACACAGCAGATGTAGACCTATGACAGGATTTTTGATATTTGAAATATTGTTGCCATGGCAACAGGTCAAACTGTAATAATATTCTTGAGTGTTTTTGAGGCTCTTAACATGCTTCAAATTGCATGAAACTCGACACACATCAATATTGTCAACCAGTAGACATGGACAAAGCCATAGAAATGGGCGTGGTGGAGGGGCTCAGTAGCGCCACCTTTTGACAAAAGTGGGGGTTAGTTTTTCCTACAGTCACCAAACTCGGTACACATATTATTCTCATCAAGCCGGACAATTTTCTAATTTACATTCATTAGCTCCGACCAACAGGAAGTCAGCTATTTTGGTTTGAATGTTAATTTTTTGAAAAAACAGGCTATGAATTTTATACTACTACTCCTACAGGGTTTATCCAATTTACACCAAGCTTTTTTTAACTTGTTGCTAACACATTGAAGTTGTTTAATTGCAAACGGATTTTGGATATCTCAAACGGTTTGGCCGTGGCGAGGCAACGAATTTATGGCAAGAAAAGGGAAACAAAGTGTTATAACTTCTGCATACATTAATTGATTTTGATGAAACTTTGGCTTAGTCTTTGTTGTACAAGGCTGATCACATGGATTTGACTATTGTGATTCAAAGTCATAGCGCCACCAACTGGAAGCAGAAAATGTGTCACTTTCAGCATACATTGAGATCACCCTCTTATTTTTACCTGATTTGCTTCAAAATTCATCAGAATAATGTTAAAACTTGGCACATGTAATCCTTTGAAAATGGGCAGGGAGGAGGGGCTCTATAACGGCACCTTGTAGTGCAGTAAATGTGGAGTGAATTTGACATAGTCCTTTGATGTTTAACCGTTTTAAGTGCCTATTGCCCGCTGTGCACAGTTGCCCTGAAGCCACCGGGGTGGCGGTGCCACCGGGCTTGGGCCCGCCATCGCTGCTCGCAGCTATATTTATTTTTATTTTATTTTTTATTTTTTTTTTTTTTTCGTCTTCCGGGGCTTTTTGGGGGCCTTAACATGCTCAAAAACTCTTGAAAATTGGCACACACATTGGAATCCGCGGCCATTAGGACGCCGGAGAGGCTGGTACCCGGGCGTGGCAGGGGGGCTCGACAGCGCCCCCTTGAAAAAAGTCTGAAAATTTGGTCCATATATTAAACATGCTTGCACGTATTAGTATGAAACTCGGTACACATATAGACCTCATCGGGCCGAACAACTTTCGCGCTCTAAGTTAATCGCCACGCCAACAGGAAGTCAGCTATTAAGGGTTGTTTGAAAAACGCATGCTCTGGAATTTGATATACTCCTCCTAGACGATTAATCCGATCGCCACCAAACTCGGTCAGCATGAAGTCAAGACACTGATGATTAAAAATTGCCAGGGGATTTTTGATATCTCGAACGGTTTGGCCGTGGCGAGGCAACGAATTTATGGCGAGAAAAAGGAAACAGGAAATGTGTTATAACGTCTTAATACATATATTGATCTTTATGAAACTTCACGAGTGTGTTCGTTATAGGAGTCTGATCACATGGATGTGACTATTGTGAGTCAAAGTTATAGCGCCACCAACTGGCAGCAGGAAGTGTATCACTTTTTGAAATGTTTTGAGATCACCCTCTTATTTTTACCTGATTTGCTTCAAACTTCATCAGTGTAATGTCAATACACAGCAGATGTAGACCTATGACAGGATTTTTGATATTTGAAATATTGTTGCCATGGCAACAGGTCAAACTGTAATAATATTCTTGAGTGTTTTTGAGGCTCTTAACATGCTTCAAATTGCATGAAACTCGACACACACATCAATATTGTCAACCAGTAGACATGGACAAAGCCATAGAAATGGGCGTGGTGGAGGGGCTCAGTAGCGCCACCTTTTGACAAAAGTGGGGGTTCGTTTTTCCTACAGTCACCAAACTCGGTACACATATTATTCTCATCAAGCCGGACAATTTTCTAATTTACATTCATTAGCTCCGACCAACAGGAAGTCAGCTATTTTGGTTTGAATGTTAATTTTTTGAAAAAACAGGCTATGAATTTTATACTACTACTCCTACAGGGTTTATCCAATTTACACCAAGCTTTTTTTTAACTTGTTGCGAACACATTGAAGTTGTTTAATTGCAAACGGATTTTGGATATCTCAAACGGTTTGGCCGTGGCGAGGCAACGAATTTATGGCGAGAAAAGGGAAACAGGAAATGTGTTATAACTTCTGCATACATTGATTGATGTTTATGAAACTTCAGGAGTGTGTTGGTTGTAGTAGTCTGATCACATGGATGTAACTATTGTGAGTCAAAGTTATAGCGCCACCAAATGGCAGCAAGAAGTGTATCACTTTTAAAATGCTTTGAGATCACCCTCTTATTTTTACCTGATTTGCTTCAAACTTCATCAGTGTAATGTCAATACACAGCAGATGTAGACCTATGACAGGATTTTTGATATTTGAAATATTGTTGCCATGGCAACAGGTCAAACTGTAATAATATTCTTGAGTGTTTTTGAGGCTCTTAACATGCTTCAAATTGCATGAAACTCGACACACACATCAATATTGTCAACCAGTAGACATGGACAAAGCCATAGAAATGGGCGTTGTGGAGGGGCTCAGTAGCGCCACCTTTTGACAAAAGTGGGGGGGTTAGTTTTTCCTACAGTCACCAAACTCGGTACACATATTGTTCTCATCAAGCTGGACAATTTTCTAATTTACATTCATTAGCTCCGACCAACAGGAAGTCAGCTATTTTGGTTTGAATGTTAATTTTTTGAAAAAACAGGCTATGAATTTTATACTACTACTCCTACAGGGTTTATCCAATTTACACCAAGCTTTTTTTAACTTGTTGCTAACACATTGAAGTTGTTTAATTGCAAACGGATTTTGGATATCTCAAACGGTTTGGCCGTGGCGAGGCAACGAATTTATGGCAAGAAAAGGGAAACAAAGTGTTATAACTTCTGCATACATTAATTGATTTTGATGAAACTTTGGCTTAGTCTTCGTTGTACAAGGCTGATCACATGGATTTGACTATTGTGATTCAAAGTCATAGCGCCACCAACTGGAAGCAGAAAATGTGTCACTTTCAGCATACATTGAGATCACCCTCTTATTTTTACCTGATTTGCTTCAAAATTCATCAGAATAATGTTAAAACTTGGCACATGTAATCCTTTGAAAATGGGCAGGGAGGAGGGGCTCTATAACGGCACCTTGTAGTGCAGTAAATGTGGAGTGAATTTGACATAGTCCTTCGATGTTTAACCGTTTTAAGTGCCTATTGCCCGCTGTGCACAGTTGCCCTGAAGCCACCGGGGTGGCGGTGCCACCGGGCTTGGGCCCGCCATCGCTGCTCGCAGCTATATTTTTGTATTTATTTTTTTTTTTTTTTTCTCACAGTGACAGTAGCCATTGACATTACATTAATCACAGAAGATCACAGTTCCAGCTAAAAATATTTACTGTTCTACTGAAGAAATAAAAAAAAAAAGTCAACTTGGATGGCCTGATGGTAAGTAAATTAACGGCTAGCTTTCATTTTTCGGTGAAATATCCCTTTAATCAAGAATGATTAAATATATTGGGGTATAAAGCTAATTTATTGATTGATGCATGTTTTATTTTTAGACTTATAATTATGTATTATAAATTCATAATTTTAAATGAAATCAATGACTGATTCAGATGCATTTCTTAATTGCAAATCTGTAGTATTTTAGTACTGACGAAGGCCTGTATGCTGAAACGCATTGGAAAAATAAAGAATTATTTTATTTATTTATTTTTTTGGATCCCTCAACGCCACAAGTGTTGCTGGTATTGTCCATAAATATATTAATTGCAAATTTGGCCAGTCATTAATACAAATTATTTTTATATTTTCTTGTCCTTCGCTATTGCATATCTGCAAAAAATTTATTCCCCATTACAGATTATTGTGCTTTTTTTTTTTTTAAATAAGAAAAATAATCACAATTGCTTTATCACAGACTGAAAACATTCACCTGTGAAGTGTGTCCTGAAGGCCCTTGTCTTTTTCCTGAGAGAAAGTCCTGAAGACCTCATCAAGGAGTACTTTCTGGGTTGAACGTAAGAATATTTTATTTTGGTTTATTTTCAGAAAAATAAGTCTAAATTTGTGCATTTTGTAGTTATGCTAGCAAAAGGTGACCAATTTTTTTAAAAATTTTTTTATGTTCACTATTTTAGGATAACCCGACAGATGATTGAGGAGCAGCTCACCATGGCGATGTTCATTATTTGGAAGGAGGGGGAGAACTTCATGAACCATCTGCTGACATTGAGGGAGTTAAAGTTTTGAATCAACTTACTTCAGTTACATCAGCTTGTGCCCTGCTTCTAGGTATGATATACATCATCAACCTGGCTTGTCCGAAACCCCTTTGATTTACTTTGTATGTGTATGTTAGAGCTGCACAATTTATCGTAAAAAGATCGCAATCTCGATTCAAACACCCACGTGATCCTACTTTATTATTGACAACGATTCGCCTGCGTCTATTAAACCTTTGACAAAAATCCTACCGGAACATTCGGTGTTCATGCTGCCACTGATCCAGAAACAGCAGTTTTGAACCACACTGTAGTTATTCAAGGATTTGGTTATTTGATTTCTTTTACAAATATTAAAATTATCACAGAAGTAATAAGATAAAAGTTTACAGTTAGGATATAATCACTGGACATTAGATAGCGATCAAAATAGAGCAAATCTAAACTAACTTGGTGCTTCAAATAACCGTTGTATATAAATTACCTTGTTAAGCCACTAGGTGGCAACCAGTGACATTGTCATTGAATCATTCATTCAATAGATTCGTTAAGGTTAAACCCTGATTCATCCAGTAGTGAAACAAGTATTTATTAATGAGCTATTAATATATTCAAAACCATTTTTTTTAAATAATTCATTCAAATTAAACATTTTCCAGCAATTAATATTTTGCTAGAACTAGTAAATTAAATGTTATTTTTAGTTGTCTATTTAGAATCGTGGGAGAATTGCGATCTCTATTTGCAACCAAAAAATCATGATTCTCATTTTATCCAGAATCCTGCAGCTCTAGTGTATGTCTCGTACAAATGTGTAGTTGTATGAATATCCAGTTGTGTTGTTTGAGAATTGCTTTGATGTGTGCAAGGATAATCACCTTTAAAGGATTAGTTTACCCAAAAATGAAAATTCTGTCATTAATTACTCACCCTCATCATTGGAGGGACAGAAACCTCTCAGACTTCATCAAAAAGATCTTAATTTGTTTTGAGTTCAGAAAAAGCATATGCATAAAATACGAAGTATACTTTGGGCTTTACACACAGTAATGAATGTTTAAAAAAACAAAACAAAAAAGTATTGGGTAAAATCATCCCCCACGTTATGTTAACCTAATGATGTTATTTTGTTTAAAGGCCTAAAGTTGGAAGCAGCTGTTCTCCTCTTGCCTGCACTGTTCAAGGTGGACCTGGGGTTGCTGTTTGACATTGAGGTGAGCCATGAACAGTTGACTACAGTGTGTGAAGCACAATCTAATCAAAGCACGACACTTATTGCACATTTTGCTATACAAATGATAATACACAAATTATTCTCTCAATGTGAAGAGAAAATTACATTCATTTTCAGTTAATGGCCAAAAGTATTTGAGCAGTTGTATATGACAGTAGTTGAAATTAATTTAGCTTATAAGGTTTGCCTTTCAAAACAATATGTGAAGATGGTTAATGCCATTATCCCCTCTTCTCCAGGGCCATGCTCAGACCATCCCT
The DNA here is from genome assembly GCF_024489055.1 of Chanodichthys erythropterus. Classification (NCBI taxonomy): domain Eukaryota; kingdom Metazoa; phylum Chordata; class Actinopteri; order Cypriniformes; family Xenocyprididae; genus Chanodichthys; species Chanodichthys erythropterus. Next base: position 58,355,923 of record NC_090232.1, on the reverse strand, counting down.
CCTGTCATCCCAACACCTAAGATAGTGCCTAAAGCCTGCGGGAGGATCATCTCATGCAGTATGACCACATTTTGTTCACGCTGGATGGCCAGTTAATCACAGAGTAGAGTGAGGACATCTTGATGGCACTGGACCTCCTCCTATGTGTATATTTTGCATTTGGAATCGAATCCTCGAATCCAATCCAGTATCCTAAAGGACTGAAAATGACACTGACCTTTTTGAAGTGTGTTGTTTTGAAATTGAAGGATGCAGACGGACTTCCTGTCACTGTAAATTGAGTGTACAACTCAATCTGTGAGTAGAATTTCGGAGTCAATATTCTCTCTTGCTCCCTTTCTTATGGTTTTAGTTCGTTTCTATATTGTTTTTGAAATCATGAAGGACTTACAAAAATGTTAGTTTCTATATTTTGGACTTTTATTTATGTTGCCTAGCAGGTTTTTTGTCTTATTTTTGTTATTGTACTATATTTTTTGTTTTGTACTATTTGATTGATCTTGGGTAAATAAATAATGTACATTTCTACATTTTGGACTTTTATTTATGTTGCCTAGCAGCTATGGATTTTAATTTTACTATTATAGGTGAACATATAGGTGCATATATATGTACATATATGTACATATAATATAGGAAAACGGCCAATTTTATATATGTCACATATATTAAAAACCTATATCAAAACCTATATTGAAACATATTTTTATATAGGCGGGTTAGCATCGCATATATGACAGTGGAAACGCGACTGGCTCTGGCACGCACGGTAGGAGTAAAATATCACATCATAAGGCTTTGGTGCTAGCATCAGTGACAGGGGAAGTACAGACAGCGAGTTGTTCATGTATTGCAGGGTCAGGATGCTCTAGTCATGCAGCAGCACTTTTGTGGAAGGTCAGTAAAGTAAAGAGCAATTAAGGGAACGAAAAGTGTTTATTGTATTGTGATATTATTAACTAATAATTTAGTAAACTGAGATGTTGTCCCTGAGCACCATAACGACATCTCTCATAAAGATTTGCAACTTTACAAAGTAAACAATGATCCAAAAAACACTTATCCTCTTCGCTAATTAGCACACAAAATACCATTGGTATGCTGCTTCCGTCGCCTCACCGGAAGTTGTACCCACGTTCTCTTTTACAGTAGCGCCCCGCGGAAACAGGTGGATGATATTCTTTCATTCCCAAATATGACTTTTGCCAATAAATATCCCTGTACACCAGACAAAGCAGACACTTTTATTTTTCAATTTGTTTTGAACATAACAGTGCATTAAAAATGTTATTATATGTTTGTTGTAATGTCAGTTTGTTATTTAGATCGAATGTGTCAGTAGCAAAGGCTGCCCAGCTAACACAGTTACGTTGTGACGACGTACCAAATAACGTTCTAGGGATGTAACTTTGTGATTCCCATATTCGTCGTGGCAACGTTATAGTGGTACGTCTCTGTAACGTGAGGAGTAGGCTACGTCTCAACGACCAAACTGGCACGTTGTAAAAACGTAACCGGATCGGCTCACATTAGTTGCAACGACGTCCCGAATAAAGCCGCGGTCACACTAGACTTTGAACGTGCGAAATTTATTCGGATGCTGTAACGGTCGTGATATGACGTCACGGTTTACAGCGTCTTTTTTTATAAACATGAATTCAACACATAACTTAAAGCAATACATTTAAAATGTAAAAATACAGAACCTACTCGACTTTACTGCAAAAATATAATTCTTTTAATTCAGCCAAGAGGTCATGCCGTGACGAATCGATCTTCTAACTGGTCGCACGTCTTCACGTGATGCGAATTCGCAGGTCAGAGTTCACAAAACTTGAACTTTGGAACGCAGCGAAATGCGAAATTTTTCGCACGAGCTTGCGTTTCCGGTCTGACGCATTCGCATGCGTTTGAATGGAAGTCAATGGAACGAAAATTGCAGTGTGACCGCCCCTTAATGTTCCAGCGACGTAACTTTGGGATTCCCAAATTCGTTGTGGCGACGTTATAGCGGTACGTCGCTGGAACGTGACAGTAACATCTCAAGGACCAAACTGGCACGTTGTAAAAACGTAACTGGATCGGCTCATATTAGTTCCAGCGACGTAACTTTGTGATTCCCATATTCGTTGTGGCGACATTTTCGTGGTATGTTGCTGGAATGTAACAGGTAAGTCCTAAAGATCAAAAATACCACCTCGACCTTTATCATATGCTTCTCACCTTTACTCCGGGGAATGGAGATGTGCTCCGTCCATAACCTTGAAATCCATGCAGAACTGATAAACACTTCATTCTCTGCTATAAAACCTTATAAATTCTAATTGTTATAAGGAATGGTATTGCTTTGGTTAATACATTTGCAGATCAAAATATAAAGTGGAAACCAATAGAAACCCTCATTAAATTCTGATAGAAAATGGCTAGAAACACACTGCATCCATGAAATCATCAGCATTGTTACTTTGTACAGTTAATAAGCTAATACATTTGAACATTACCATGTAACCATGTTTTAACCATGTAAAGTGTTATCAAGTTATGACTACAGAAAATTGAACACATTCATCAAACAATACAATCAATAAATAAATGTAACCAGTGATTAATATATTTTATTCTTTTAATTGACAAAGTGTTTTATCATTACATGGGTATAGTTAAATAATGATTTTATCAATTATATTTATAGATACTCTTATGATTACTACTATCCATCATTTGGTACAAAAATGACAAAGATATGAAAAAGATTCAGCAGATATTTATTACTTTATTTGCAAAAAATATATTTTAAACCATTTCCTAAGTGTCCTGTATGAGGCAGCTGCTACAAATATACTGAGGTAATGTGCTTTAATACTGCTTTACAGCCAGACAATATCACAATTACCAAAGATATACAGTCCTTGAGCTTCTCAAAAGCTAAAAAAATCCAGACGATGACAGTCATAAAGAATAAAAGATATGTATGAAGAACAATTTTTTTTTATTTATTATAGAACAAGTTTTTTAGCATTTCTTCAAATAATAATTTGGCCCACCTAAAAATACATGTACAGTTTTTGTTCAAGAAAATGAACATGGACTTTCTCAGGAAGAATTTGAAATCTTTCATTACCGTGTCCTCAGCTGTGTAGAACACTCTTTCCAACAGTGTTGCAGAGGTAGATGATGGAGAGCTGTGAGAGAAGAGGAAGAGTGTCTTTCTCAGGTTCTTCTGAGGCAAGGATAGGAGGATTGTCTCTATATAATCACTTTGGATTTTTGCAAACTGGAAGCTAAAAAAAATATTTATTGTAGTAGTTATTGTAGTCAGGTTTATTGTTTGTTAGAAAGGTATGAGGAAAGCATGTTTAACTTACATGTTCCTCCTCTTCTTCATCCTGATCTGCACTGTCACCTCGGTCACCACAGCCATCATCATTATCCTTCTCTGGCAGCTGAAAGGTTGAATTACATTGTTAGAAGTTGCATTTTTACTTTTGAAAGCAGTCTCTTCTACTTACCAAGGCTGCATTTGATGAAAAAATACAGATAGTAAAATAATTATACTGTGAAGTAGATTTACTTTAATATTCTAAAATAGTTTTCCTATTAACTGTATTCTATTTTAATCTATTTTTAAAAGTAAGTTATTCCTGTGATCAAAGCTGAATTTTCAGCATCATTACTTCAGTCTTCAGTGTTACATGATGCTTCAGAAATCATTCTAATATGATTATTTGATGGTCAAGAACACAACAATATGAAGCAGCACATTTCAAAAGAAATGTCAGAGCATCAATTCAGCATATTAGAATAATCAAAGATCAAGTGGCACTGAATACTAGAAAAATTATGTTGAAAATTTTCCATCAAAGGAATAATTAAATTTTGCAACATCTTCCAAATATTAATGTCTTTGACTGGCAGTGTATATTATTACATTTAGATAATAAACAGTGCAAAAATTCTCAAAGAACTCCTTAAAGCTGGGGACACACTGAACGACTAGCTGAAACATTCTAAGACTGAAATCAACACACTTAAAAACTGTTTCCTTCGACTGAAGTGGATTTAAATACTTACAGATTATAAACAGACTGAACGCAACTGGCTCTGACTTGACGTGTTTGGGCAAGATCAAAGTATCAAATTACATTTATAATCGGCCTTACAGTCGTTAAGTGTGTCCCTGGCTTTAGTCATTGTTGCAAGATTATTTGTTTTTATCATGACATGAATTCATGTCGTTCCAAACCTGTTAAGACTTTCGTTCATCTTCAAAACACAAATAAAGATAATTTAATGAAATCTGAATAACTAAAATAAAAATATAAAACTGTGTCTCAGATTTTAACGTTAACGTTACCTCAGACCGCCTCACGGGGACAGCGCTCGTGCGCACGTTAACCAAACGGAATTTATTTATGAAATAAATTTAGAAAATCAAAAACACTACACTAACATTACTCATCACAAATGATATTTAGTGTCACATGGGCAAAAACGATGAATAAAAGCAGATTTGTAGGGCTTACCTTTGTCTGTCTGCTGGAAGTCGACTTTTACAGAACAAAATGATGCGCATGCGCAGTACTCAGATTCTCCGAAAGTCCGTTTGACTCGCTTATTTAAAATTTCGAATTTTATATAACAGATATGCAAATTACTACATGGTCTATTATTTTAGCCGCTAATTTAACATAAATAACTACCCAGCAAACACAGTACGTTGTGACGACGTTGTCAGTTAGTCAGTAATTTGGTCAGCGTGACATTACTTTATGACAAGGTTGTGAGGACGTCGTGGTAATGTTCCATTTTTTAGAATCTTGGCTAACGTTCCAGAAACGTCGCGGGCACGTCCTCAAAAGACGTCGCTGGTTAATACCACGGAGAATGTTGTAGCGACGTGGTCCATAGGTCTCCTGATAACTTTCCAGATATTGCATTAAGCCAACATTATGTTTGTTAATGGCATTTGGATATAATGAGTAAATTTAATTGATTCAAGCTTTTTAAATGAATCGACGTTTTATTTATATTTAAGATATACCTACATATTCAAAAAATATTTGCCAGCAAAACTACCTAACATTTTACTTAATAAATTGTGATTATTCATATGTTTGTGAACAAGAGGTTTACTGAATGACAACGGTGTGAGGACGTCGTGGTAAAGTTCCATTTTTTTTTTTTTAAGAGTCTTGGCTAACGTTCCAGAAACATCGCAGGCACGTCCTCAAAATACGTCGCAGGTTAATCCCACGGAGAACGTTGTAGCGACGTGGTCCATTGGTCTCCTGATAACTTTCCAGATATGTAACTTTTTGTGTTCAAAATTTACAAAAGTTATACAATGGGAATGTACAACATGAATACATTTTCCAAACCGTGTTTTTGTTGGACCCTGAATCATTATGGTACACTTAGTAGTGTTTATATTCTGACTATTTTAGACCAGTCTGGCAGGAACCGCTGCGGAGTAGCACAAATACCTGCGTGACTCGTCATCGACAAACAGAAAGAAGTAGCTCCGGCTACAATGTTCTTCCGCAAGATGCATGCCGTTCTGTTTAACTGTTAGAGCGCCAAAAGTTATGGACATGTTTATATATTATATGTTGTTTGTGAATGTAGGAGATTTATTGGATGGGGCACGCGCGAGACAAATTCGAAATTTTAAACGAGCAAGTCTAACGGACTTTCTGATAATCTTGAGTACTGCGCATGCGCATCATTTTGTTCTGTAACGGTCGACTTCCAGCAGACGGACACGGAGTAAAAGGTAAGCCCTACAAATGTGCTTTTATTCATCGTTTTTGCCCATGTGACACTAAATATCACTTGTGATGAGTAATGTTAGTGCAGTGTTTTTGGTTTTCTAAATTTATTTCATAAATAAATTCCGTTTGGTTAATGTGCGCACGAGCGCTGTCCCCGTGAGGCGGTCCGAGGTAACGTTAAAGTCTGAGACGCAGTTTTATATTTTTATTTTAGTTATTTTAAGTGTAACGTTCACTGTTTAATGCTATAAACGGCAGAATAATCACATATATTCGTTAAACGGCAACTATAGTAGAGTGTTTGTTAATTTTAGACCCTGCCTGGCCTCCCTAAAGCTCATATGAACCATATTGAAAATTCAATAAAATCTGTATAAAACGGTTAATCAGACACAGTTAATTACTTCACGGTTTGTTTACTTAAATTCTTTGTAATGACAATGAACCAGCCAAATCAATGATTTAGAGTTGTTTATAACAAAATATTCTCGTTTGTCGCCACTTGCTGGTTTAACGTTAACGTTATGTGTGGGTCTATTCATTCTAATAAATCTAACATACTTTTTATTTTCAGCAGCTGGAGGAGAGACAGCATGTGCAGAAACAACAAGACAACAATGAGCATGGGTGGGTATTAAATTAATTTCTGACTTATTCAGTACCAATAGATATAAGGTCCTGGACTAATATTGCTGCTATCGGTATGTATGTAACGTTCAGTCATTAATTACCCTTTATATACAACCGCATATCATTCAGATAATCTCCAGGTGGACTGCATGGATCCAGGATCAAGAGATCATTCATCATGCAGACCATGTTCCAGGAGAAGCAGCGTATACTGGGTAACAACTATGCCTCATTTTTCCAATATCACTTAGGTAAGACTAAATGGATTTAAAGTGATTTCAATCATGGGTCATTTGTTTCAGGTCTGCTTGATCATTTTGTTGTCCTGGATGTGAGAACATGGTCAAAAGGTGTGTCAATCAGCATCCAGCCATAAAAGCAGCCTTCTTGTTAAAAGGCTCAGGAGGACAAACAGGTAATTCACAGGGTTGAATTTCACAAGTCAATTACTCAGAGACAAGGAGATGTTAATAATTCTGAATTTGAGGGGTCAGCAATTTTACTATTTGATACATTTACACTTTTCATTTAATTCAGAATGAAATCATTGTGATTGATGAATCTGATTATAGGTGATGTGTACATTTATTTAGAAATCGGATTTGATATTTAAAATGCACTGTCTGTCCAGAATTACAGACTTTCCCGCTATTGGTGCGTATTAACCATCATCCTGTTATTGCTTCTTTTCTGCTTCAAAAAGCAGACTTTATATTTATCATTACAGGTCCTGATTAAGAGACGCAGAGAACATGAAGCTATGTGCCGTGCTGCTTATATTTATCAAGTAGTAAAAAAATGCTCAAAACTAAACAGATGACGGTTGTCATAAAATTTTAAAATGCTTCTACTACACTGCATTCATTCAGCAACAATGGTTTCACATGCTTTACACTTTCAAATTTCAGTTTTTTATCTGATCAGGTGTTACATATCCTATCGAACAGATTAGAAAAGGTTTAAACCACCCCTTACAATCAGAATGAAATTTTAAAATCTGATTTGCCAAATTTATTCTGAATGACATGGTTGCATGTGACTTAAAGGGATAGTTCACCCAAAAATGAAAATTCTGTCATCATTTACTCGCCCTCAGCTTGTTGCAAAGCTGTATACATTTCCTCTGTTAAAAACCACCATTGACTTCCATAGTTTTTTTTTTTTTCTACTATGGAAGTCAATGTTGGCCCAAAACAGCCTGGTAACAAACTTTCTTTAAAATATTTTATATAGCTTTGGAACAAGCTGAGGGTGAGTAAATGATGATAGAATTTTCATTTTTTGGTGAACTATCCCTTTAATTCAACTGTGCAACTAGTCCGATTACAAATTAATTATTAGGGTCCATGTAAATGCAGCTATTGTATAGTCCCAAATTATACACAATCACATCACATAGGCTGCTTGGCAACCCTATAACTTTTTTTTTTTTTAAATCTAAAACTATAGCAGCAACATTAGCTGTGTATACATGGGTTCTAATAATCAGACTTTAATCAGACTAGTAGCACAGATGGAATAAAAAGTCACATGTAACCACATTAGTTGAAATGAATTGGCCAGGTCCAATTGACATTTCATTCGGATTGAAAGGGCATGATTAAAGCTTTTTTTAAATCTGTTCGATTAAAACTGTTCGAATCAATTCAACTATCATATACAATCCAAAATCTCCTTCCTCTCATCATCTCATCCGCAAGCTTCTTGAGGCGTTGAAAGGGCATTTTTACTGCTTGATAAATATAAACAGCATGGCACAAAGCTTAATGTGCTCATCGTCTCCTAATTAGAACCCATAATAGATAAATGTTAAGTCTGTTTTTAAAACAAAGAAAAGCTGTGTAGTGCATTCGTGCAATGTACCAACTGCTTTGACATGATTAACTAACTTAAAGGCTTACAAACTACTGAGTGTTCGAACTTACAAAGTGTACGCCTGCCTAAAGGGTTAGTTCACACAAAAATGAAAAAAAAAAAAAGACTCGCCCTTATGTCATTCCGAACATGCAAGAATGTGTTGTTCATCTTCGAAAAATAAGCGAAGATATTTTAATGAAAACAGAGTTGTCTCCCTCAATTTACACACCATGCAACTAACACTTTGACACTTCAAAAAGTTCATAAAGACATTGTAAAAGTGATCCATATGAATGGAGCAGTTTAGTCCAAACTTGAACTTCAAAGAGACTTGTTCGCTTAATGCAATATATAGTTTGAGTTTAGACTTTCATTCACATATAAACATTAATTAGCGAACATAAATGGAAGCTCAACTGTACTTCTTTGTATATGCACTTGTGTATTAAATTTGTTCATTATATAAAGTGATCAAGTTTATTCAGAAAATTTGGACTAAACCACTCAATATTCAATAGATTAGATTTACGGTCTGTATGAACTTTTGTTTTAAACATCAAAGTGGCAGTTGTGTAGACTGTCAATGGAGGGACAGAAAGCTCTCAAATTTCATTAAATTAAATTTATTTGTGTTTTGAAGATGAACAAAAGTCTTAACAGGTTTGGAACGACATTAATTCATGTCATGATAAAAACAAATAATGTTGTAACTTACAATATATACATGATATTTGAATGATTTCAAAATACTATCAAAAAAAAAAAAAAAATTCATAATCACAATTCATATAGGCTACATGAAATATGCCCTTACTGTATTTTTTCTTAAAATATTTTTTTCTTGCTTTCGTGTACAGAAAGATGTATTTTTGAAGAGGCTACAACAACGATTAAAGCCAGGGACACACTTAATGACTGTAAGGCCGATTATAAATGTAATTTGATACTTTCAACTGATCTTGCCCAAACACGTCAAGTCAGAGCCAGTTGTGTTCAGTCTGTTTATAATCTGTAAGTATTTAAATCCACTTCAGTCGAAGGAAACACTTTTTAAGTGTGTTGATTTCAGTCTTAGAATGTTTTTTCTAGTCGTTCAGTGTGTCCCCAGCTTGAAGGAGTCAGCAGTGAGGGAAGTAATCATTAAAATGTAAGTTCTTCGAGAATTTGTGCACTGTTTATTATCTAAATGTAATAATGTACACTGCCAGTCAAAGATATTGAGATTTGGAAGATGTTGCAAAATTTAATTTATTCCTTTGACGGAAAATTTTCGGCATCATTTTTCTAGTCTTCAGTGCCACTTGATCTTTCATCATTCTAATATGCTGAATTGATGCTCGGACATTTCTTTTGAAATGTGCTGCTTCATTTTTTTGTGTTCTTGAGCATCAAATCATCATATTAGAATGATTTCTGAAGGATCATGTGACACTGAAGACTGGAGTTAATGATGCTGAAAATTCAGCTTTGATCACAGGAATAACTTACTTTTAAAAATAGATTAAAATAGAAAACAGTTAATAGTAAAACTATTTTAGAATATTAAAGTAAAACTACTTCACAGTATTATTATTTTACTGTATTTTTTTCATCAAATGCAGCCTTGGTAAGTAGAAGAAGTAAAAATGCAACTTCTAACAATGTAATTCAACCTTTCAGCTGCCAGAGGAGGATGATGATGGCAGTGGTGACCAAGGTGACAGTGCAGCTCAGGATGAAGAAGAGGAGGAACATGTAAGTTAAACATGCTTTCCTCATACCTTTCTAACAAACAATAAACCTTACTACAATAACTACTACAATAATTTTTTTTTAGCTTCCAGTTTGTCAAAATCCAAAGTGAATATATAGAGACCATCCTCCTATCCTTGCCTCAGAAGAACCTGAGAAAGACACTCTTCCTCTTCTCTCACAGCTCTCCATCATCTACCTCTGCAACACTGTTGGCAAGAGTGTTCTACACAGCTGAGGACACGGTAATGAAAGATCTCAAATTCTTCCTGAGAAAGTCCACATGTTCATTTTCTTGAACAAAAACTCTACATGTATTTTTGGGTGGGCCAAACTATTATTTGAAGAAATGCTAAAAATCTCTATATTGTTCTTTATACATATCTTTTAATGTCATCTTCTGGATTTTTTTAGCTTTTGAGAAGCTCAAGGACTGTATATCTTTGGTAATTGTGATATTGTCTGGCAGTAAAGCAGTATAATTACCTCAGTATATTTGTAGCAGCTGCCTCATACAGGACACTTAGGAAATGGTTTAAAATATATTTTTTTGCAAATAAAGTAATAAAATATCTGCTGAATCTTGAACATATCTTTGTCATTTTTGTGCCAAATTATGGATAGTAGTAATCATAAGAGTATCTATAAATATAATAGAATAAAATCATTATTTAACTATACCTATATAATGATAAAACACTTTGTCAATTAAAAGAATAAAACATTAATTACTGTTTACATTTATTTATTGATTGTATTGTTTGATCTATGAATGTGTTCAATTTATGAATTCATGTGTTAACACTTTACATGGTTAAAACATGGTTATATGGTAATGTTCAAATGAATTGGCTTAGTAATTGTACAAACTAACAATGCTGATGATTTCATGGATGTTTCTAGCCATTTTCTATCAGAATTTAATGAGGGTTTATATTGGTTTCCACTAAATATTTTGATCTGCAAATGTATTAACCAAAGCAACACAATTCCATATAACAATTTGAATTTATTAGGTTTTATAGCAGTGAATGAAGTGTTTATCAGTTCTGCATGGATTTCAAGGTTATGGACGGTGCACATTTTCATTCCCTGGAGTAAAGGTGAGAAGCAGATTTTAAGATAAAGGTCGAGGTGGTATTTTAGGCTTTAGGACGTACCTGTCACGTTCCAGCAACGTACCACTATAACGTCACCACGACGAATATGGGAATCACAAATTTACGTCGCTGGAACGTTATTTGGGACATCGTTGCAACTAATATGAGCCGATCCAGTTATGTTTTCACAACGTGCCAGTTTGGTCGTTGAGACGTACCTGTCACGTTCCAGCGACGTACCGCTATAACGTCGCCACGACGAATATGGGAATCACAAAGTTACGTCGCTGGAACGTTATTCGGGACGTCGTTGCAACTAATATGAGCCAATCTGGTTACGTTTTTACAACGTGCCAGTTTGGTCGTTGAGACGTACTCCTCACGTTACAGAGACGTACTACTACAACGTCGCCACGACGAATATGGGAATCACAAAGTTACGTCCCTAGAACGTTATTTGGTACGTCGCTACAACGAATATGGTGCGGTCCAGTTACGTCGTCACAACGTAACTGTGTTAGCTGGGTAGCTGAAACATTCTAAGACTGAAATCAACACACTTAAAAACTTCGACTGAAGTGGATTTAAATACTTACAGATTATAAACAGACTGAACGCAACTGGCCTTGACCTGATGTGTTTGGGCAAGATCAAAGTATCAAATTACATTTATAATCGGCCTTACAGTCGTTAAGTGTGTCCCTAGCTCTAGTCGTTTTTGGCGCTCTAACGGTTAAACAGAACGGCATGCATCTTGCGGAAGAACATTGTAACTCTGTTTATGTCTATGACGAGTCACGCAGGTATTTTTGCTGCTCCGCAGCGGTTCCTACCAGACTGGTCTAAAATAGTCCGAATATAAACACTTATTATAGGTGTACCATAATGATTCAGGGTAAGACAAAAACAGTTGGACCACGTCGCTACAACGTTCTCCGTGGGATTAACCAGCGACGTCTTTTGAGGACGTGCCCACGACGTTTCTGGAACGTTAGCCAAGATTCTAAAAAAATGGAACATTACCACAACGTCCTCACAACGTTGTCATAAAGTAATGTCACGCTGACCAAATGACGACGTCGTCACAACGTACTGTGTTTGCTGGGATATCACTGGTATCACAAGAGCAGACCAAACCAAAGACCCTGTGTAAAGTGTGTCAACGTGTGTTTTTTTGCCACAAAGTGTTTTTGCTAATTAAATATGTTATATTATATGTCGTGACTTCTTCTAAAATTCCAACACAGAATCAGTTGCTGTTTTTTATTCAGAATGAAACTACTCATTATTTTGTAATAATGCATACAATTGTAATTGTTATGGAAAGCTTGTAGAATATAACTAATACATTTCATTGTGAATATACTGCAGGTTTGATCATTTCACAACTTCTATATAATTCCATATCACCACTGTGTTAAACTGAATCCTGATTCACAGTGCTGTGTTTTTTTTGTGCATGTTTTTTCCACATTAAAATGTTTGGTCAATGAAATGCATCATTTTGTCGGAAAAAAGATTGAAAATGTTTATATAATATTATATATAATAATATGAAAAAAAAAAAAAAAAACACTTAACTTTAGGATTTAATAAAGTCTCTTTAAAAATATTTACCAACTGAGCAAGCAATTAAGAAATGAGAGCAAATGAGAACAATCAGAGCAGTGAGTATATGTCTGATTATCCACATAACAATAATATTCCTCATACTTTTGCCAATTGTCTTCTCCATATAAATATTTTTAAATAAAACCTGCATTAGCAACTTTTAGTTTTGTAGCTGATCAATTTAAACACTTGTAATTCAATTTTAACATTTTAATTGTTGTGGAAAGCACATTAAAATAAAACCTTGTGAAAGTGCTGCAGGGAAGCTAATATCACTGTCTCATCGGGTTTCTATTCATAGCGAGCAGTGTGTGTTTTGCAGAAAAGGATAAAGAAGGTTTACATTAATTCATGCATGTCAAAAACATAAACGGAACATAAATCTAACTCTCAATGTGTTTTAAAAATAATGTCTGGTTAAAGTTATGCAGGCCATCTGAGAAAGCAATAGGGAATGACACAATCACAACTGAAACTTTTATTATGCAACCACAGATACATTTATTCAAGTTACCTTAAATGAACTAAAATAAAATCAAACCAGTTGTAGCCTACTAAAACAAACAAAACTCGATGTTGGCTCATTTCCTAACAACAGACCAACAGTGGCTGTAATCACTACTAAAGTATATCTCACGACACAATGTAACCTACAATCTATTGAGCATACATAAACAGTTATAAATAAAAAAGAATCATAAATTCATTCAACGCGGAAACACAATCATGTTACAAGGACAGTCCACTAAAATTTTCAGTGGCGCTTTAACACAAAACAGGAAATTCGTGAATATTCATGTAAGCTCCAGAGAGCTGGAGCGCTTCGGCAGGAAGTGTCGCATGGCCTGGGACGACTTCTGAGCTGTAGTGAAACGCTCTGTAAAGCCCTCTACGGCTGGCCCAAAGTGGTTCAACAACTTGTCTATGAGTGAACCAATGCCGGTGCAGTTACACTGCGTTATTGAAAAAAGCTTCAGTAACGGGGAAAAAGGAGACTTTTCCCATACGCAGTATGAGTGAAGTATCGAAAGGAATGTACTCGGTTACTAACGTAACCTCTGTTCCCTGAGATACGGAACGAGTACTGCGTATGGGGAAATTCTCCTTTTTCCCCATTACTGAAGCCTTTTTCAATAACGCAGTGTAACAAGTTGTTGAACCAATGACGGCGTGGCATAGCTGCGCGGCCTATGGCGACAAAGTGCGCGAATATTCCCGCTGATATGGGTGGGGTTTAGGGCTATATAAGCAGGCATTTCGCCATAGGATTTCAGGTCATTCGACTGAAGCGACGACACTGAAACCGCAGCGTTGTGGCACGGCATGTATCGCAGTACTCGTTCCGTATCTCAGGGAATCAAGGTTACGTTAGTATCCGAGTACGTTCCCTTTCGATACTTCACTCGTACTGCATATGGGGAACAAATTCAACCACGCCGTGCCACGGCAGAATGACCGGCAGAATGACTGGAATTGTCTTGGGCATCCATAGGGAAGTGAGATGAGTGAGAAGGCCAAAGTCGCCGAACCCATGTTACACTTGCAACGAGGAGTGAACTCCCGGAATGGCATGAAGTGGAGCTCAGTAGAGGCCGTGGGATCATACCAACAGGACCCAAGCTTGTAAGGTCGGGATATCCGAAATATAAAATCTTATAAAAGTTGATGGCGAAGACCAGCCAGCCGCCTCACAGATGTCTTTAATGTAAACTCCACTGGACCAGGCCCAAGAGGAAGACACTGGAGTGGGCTCTAACTCCTATGGGGCAGTTCTGGCCCACAGAGGAGTAACAAAGAGCAGTAGTGTCGACTATCCAATGCGAAAGATGCTGCTTAGAGACCGCCAAACCCCTGGGTGCGGCCTTCAAAGCAGACATAGAGCTGATCAGATTGCCGGAAAGGCTGAGATCTCTCAGTGTAGGTCCTCAACGCCCTGACGGGGCAGAGTAATTCGAGCTCTCGCTCATCCGATGAGGGAGGAAGCGCTGAGAGGGAAATGACCTGTGCTCATCGAGAGCACCTTAGGGATGTAGCCATGCCTAGGTTTTAGAACGACCTTGGAGTCGTTAGGCCCAAACTCAAGGCACGCAGGATTCACAGAGAGAGCCTGCAAATCGCCAACATGCTTAACCGATGCTAGAGCAAGCAGCAGAGCGGTTTTGAACGTCAGGGGCCTGAGGTCATCTGAACGCAACGGCTCAAAGGGAGGCCCTTTGAGAGCCCTGAGGACCAGAGAGAGGTCCCAGGTAGGGACGGTGAGAGGGCAAGGAGGATTTAATTGCCTAGAACCTCTCAAGAAACGCACCACAATGTTGTTTTGTCCCACTGACTGGCCAGCGATAGGAGCATGAAATGCTGCAATGGCTGCTACGTAAGCTTTGAGTGTTGAGGGGGCGCGACCCAGATCCAACCACTCCTGGAGAAAAGACAGTATTGGTGATATGTCACACTCCACAGGGTCTATGTTGCGTGCAGAGTACCAGCCAACAAAGACAGACCATTTCTGGAGAGAGGAGGTCCCGTCTCAGGGGAATTGGCCACGGGGCTTGCATGGAAAGCCTGAACAGCTCTGAGGACCAAACTTGGCTCCTCCAGAGCGGGGCCACTAGGAGGACTCTGTGTTTGTCTTCCTCAACTTGTCTGATGACCTGAGGGATCAGAGCGATCGGGGGAAAAGCGTACAGGAGAGCGCTGGGCCAGGCGTGTGCCAACGCATCGTCCTCTTTCGAAAAATAAATTGGGCAGTGAGAGTTGTTTCTCGAGGCGAAGAGGTCCCAAATTCTGAGAACTGTCTGTGGGTGGAGCATCCATTCGTCTGAGGGGATGTTGCTCCAAGATAGCATGTCTGCTCCCAAGTTCGTGCTCCCAGGTATATGAGTTGCCTTGAGTGACTGAAACCTCGGTAGTGCCCATTCCAGGAGACGTGTCGCCAGAGCGCATAAGCGACTGAATGAAAGACCGCCCTGGAGATTTATGTAAGACACCACTGTCATGCTGTCCGACTGGACCAAGACTTGGCATCCTGTCAGGTGTGCCTGGAATGCCTGAAGGGCTCGAATCACTGCCAGTATCTCTAGGCAGTTGATGTGCAGATGGCTCTCCTTGTGAGACCACGAGCCAAAGGCCAGCCTGCCCTCGCAAAGAACGCCCCAACCTTTGTTGGATGCGTCTGTCGAGAGCACGGTCCTTCTGGACACCGCCTGTAGGGGTACTCCTTGACTGAACCAAGTGGGGTTCGTCCAGGGTTTCAGAGCTGTTAAACAGGCTCGATTGACCCTGAGATGCAGACGGCCGTGCTGCCAGGCGTGAGGAGGTACCTGGAACTTCAACCAGTATTGCAGAGGCCGCATCCGAAGAAGGCCGAGCCGCAGAACCGGGAAGGCGGAAGCCATCAGCCCTAACATCGTCTGGAAAAACTTCAGAGGGAGATGGGCTTTGTTCCTGACCGAAGCCGCGAGCTGCTGAATAATCAGAGCGCGCTCTGGTGAGACTACAACCGTCATACGGGCTGAGTCGAGAACTGCACCCAGGAATATTATACGCTGGCTGGGGAGCAGTGAGCTCTTGGCAAAATTGACCCTGAGACCCAGGCACTCCAAGTGGCTGAGTAACATGGATCTGTGGTATTCTAGCTCGTCTCGAGATAATTGAAAACTCGGATTCCCATCTGTCTCAGAGGGGAAAGAGCCGCGTTCATGCAGTTGGTAAAAGCCCGGGGAGCTAGGGACAGCCCGAACGGAAGGATCATGTATTGATAAACCACTCCCTCGAATGCGAATCTCAAGAATCGCCTGTGGTGGGGGCTATCTGGATGTGAAAGTATGCATCTTTCAGGTCCAGCGAACAGAACCAGTCCCCGGGGCAAATCTGCGCGAGGATCTGTTTCAGCATTAACATTTTGAACTTCCGTCTCATGAGGGATAGTTTCAGAAGTCTGAGGTCCAAGATGGGTCTGAGACCGCCATCTTTGTTGGGGACAAGGAAGTAGCGGCTGTAAAATCCCGACTCGCTCTCTGAGGGGGGCACTATTTCTATAGCCCCTTTCTCTAGCAGAGACATCACTTCTGATCAGAGGACATGAGCGTTGTCTGCGTTGGGAAGTACGCCGCCAAAGCGCAGGGGTCTGCAAGCAAACTGGAGAGAATAGCCTTGAGAGATTATCCCCAGAACCCACTTTGACACTCCGGGGATGGCCTACCAGGCCTCGGCCCGTAAAGCATGGGGTTGAATGGCGCCAGGCGGCGGACTGCCTAGAAGGGGTTCATACGCCAGAAAGTGCGGGAGAGGAAAATTGCTCTTTCTTTGAAAATGTAAAACATTTATTGTGTTCGCCATAATAACGGCGTTTTGCGTAGGCGCAACAGCAATGGACACTGGTAGCAGAACACACAAACTGGTTCCCATGCCCGGAACTGAACGGGGCAGAGGGGAAAGAGAACGAGAGAGCTTTGGGGGCGGTCCCGCCTCGGCGGGACTTAACCCCTTCCTCTTTTCTCCCCTGGGATCAGGAAGACTTGGGAGGCCTCGGGAAGGAGGAGCGCCTAGCGGGTCGGGCTCGGCGGCGCTGTTCCTTCGGGGCTGGAGCTGCCTGGGTGGTAGAGGGAACAGGCATGTTCTGCTGAGCCGGCGCAGTCCTGGGGCAGCTGGAAGCAGAGGTAGAGCTGGAGCGCTTCAGCAGGAAGTGTCGCATGGCCTGGGACGACTTCTGAGCTGTGGTGAAACGCTCTGTAAAGCCCTCTATGGCTGGCCCAAAGAGACCGGATGGGGAGACAGGGGCATCCAAGAAGGCCGTTTTGTCTGCATCCTTGATCTCCGTCAAGTTGAGCCAAAGATGGCGCTCGAGCACAACCAGGCTGGCCATAGACCGTCCGATGGCCTGGGCTGTGGCCTTCGTGGCGTGCAGGGCCAAATCCGTGGCTCTGCGTAAGTTACGAAAGGTAGGTGCGTCAAATCCAGACTCGTCCAGGGCGCAGAGGAGCTTGGCTTGGAACACCTGGAGTATAGCCATGGTGTGCAGCGAAGAGGCAGCTTGGCCCGCAGAGGTGTAAGCCCTGCCAGCTAGGGCGGAGGTTGTCCTGCAGGGCTTGGACGGAAGGGCCATCTTGATTTTCCACCCCACAGCCGCGGGGGGGACAGAGGTGAGCCGCCACCGCTTCATCCAGGGGTGGGAGGCTGTCATAGCCCTTCTCCGAAGAGCCATCGACCGAAGTGGGAGCTGACTACTGTGAAGTGCGTAAGCGGGCCGTGTAGGGTGCGTCATGGACTTCGGGGAAGAAAGGCGCAGTGTGTTGGCAAGGGGCCTGGCGACGTCCCGGCAGGAACCACTCATCCAATCTGCTATGCGCCGGCTCTTCAGGCAGGGCCCATTGGAGATTCAGCTCCTCGACAGCCTTAGAGAGGATACGGAACAGCTCAGCATCCATCCCGGGTCTGCACTCAATGGGCTCCAGTGATGTTAATTGGGCGGGGGTCTCCTCTGAGTCACCGGCCCATTCCTCCGTCTCAGAAGCCGCGAGAGACACGGAATTGTCGTCGAGCGGCTTGTCCTCGGAACCGCGAGGGAGAGACGAGGTCACTCACTGAAGAAGGCGATCCGCGAGCGCAGCGAAGCAAGACTCATGTTCTCGCAGTGAGAACATGAGTTTCCGGGCCTCTCACCCAGACAGTCGACGCACTCACCGTGCCCGTCATCATCATGCAGAGGGGCTCTGCATGTGCCACAAGCGTGGCACAGCATTTGAAACAATGCCACCGCAGTGAAAATGGCATTTGTGGGGCTCTTTTAGAGCGGCGAGAGCCGCAGGAAGCTCTTTTAGAGCGGCTAATAACCATGGGAAAATGCTCTGATAGATGCGCCGGATGGCGGCAGGAGACGCACTGGCAGGCGGCTGGAAGCGGGAAGCGGGTGGCTCAAGACAGCGCTCGAGGCAGCAGTCGATGAGGGCGCCGGCGCTTTCTATTCAGGCGAGCTCAGCAGTTCGCTGCCGGGGCCTCTTCAACGACGACAAGAGCGTCTTCCAGTCAGCTTATTCCCAGGCGGCAAAGGCTTCAGCCGGAGATCAGTGAAGAGATGAAGTCGTCGCTGAAGGAGAGAGAACTGAAATCCTATGGCGAAACGCCTTCTTAAAAAAAGCCCTGAACCCCACCCATTTCGGTGGGAATATTCGCGCGCTTTGTCACCATAGGCCACGCAGCTATGCCGCGCCGTCATTGGTTCAACAACTTGTCTATGAGTGAACCAATAACGGTGCAATTACATTGCTTTATTGAAAAAGGCTTCAGTAACGGGGAAAAAGGAGACTTTTCCCATACGTAGTATGAGTGAAGTATCGAAAGGGAATCTCAGACACCAAATATTTGTGACCAGTCACGGAAAGTAGGGACACAAGTCGGTTCTGGGGCATTTTGAGTTATTCTGAAAGTGTAGTCTCCAAGCTTTCCAACGATGTGTAACACATGAAAATCTGATAATATTTGGAGAAGTGGCCATTTGAAGGTAGGCACTCAAGAAAGCTCTATAGGGAGAAAAACGCCTCTAAAGTTGCAGTTCTTACCTGTTCTCACCTGCTGGGAGTGACAATAGGGCTCATTTACATCTCATTTAGATAAGCCATACCCCCTGTAAAGCTGCATGGACCGCATACTATTAATAATAAAGGATACTAACTGAACTAACAGAGGCCAGAGATCGCTAACTATGGCTATTCAAAACACTTTTCAAGACAATAAATACACGATTGAGATGATGAATGCATGTATTGACTGAACTTGCGTCTGAATAGCGCTGGCTCCGTGGGCGTGGCCGCATTAGCGGGTAATGAGCTGAATCACGGGTGTCTGACATGGCTCTATTTTCATACAGATTACATAAACACAGAAGGTTTGTTTTCGATTTGACTTACACGATTTAAAACTTGACATTTCAACGTTTTTTCAGACATAAGTATAATTTTTTTTGTGATTAGTATTCACTAAGTTACAGTTCATTTTCTGAGAACTATCAGATTGGACTGCGTTCAGAGGGAGAGGAGAGATCACGCATCATGTTAGTTTTCTTTATTTTTCAAAAAGCACAACATTTTGTTTTTACTCTGAGTGTACACAAATAAAAGAAGACATTCTATAGTTTCAATTGATATATTACTTATGTCTCTATGTCAAAAATGACGGAGTATTTTAAGTCTGTTTTGCTGCAATGTGAAAAAAATCCTGCAAAATGCACCGGCGTGTTACCCGACTCCAGAGAGGTAATGTCTTATTATGCCGGTTTCATCGTCGCTCAGATCGTCTTCAGAATCAGTGAGCGCTTGTTCATAAGCATCCGGCTTGTCGAAGAAGTAATTCAAAACATTTTTTGGTGTAACGGCCACGGTTCTTCATTGAATTTTGATATCAGCTAGAGCCGGTCAGAGCTCTGCATAATAAGTAGCCACGCTTCCCAGTATGGAAATACACACAGACAATAACACGCCCCTACTGCATGCTAGAATCTCCGAAAAACAAGCCGATTTCAACCTCAAAATGTACGCTTTTAAATATACCAATACTGCTATCTCAAACATGGAAAGGCTTCTTCATGATCTCAACTAACAGATTCTGCAAAAAAATGAAAATCACCAATTTTGAAAAAAAATGCTTCTTTCTCATTTTGCTCGAGAGTTGTGCTGCCGACTTGTGTCCCTGGTTTCCGTGACGGGTCACATTTCATAACACCGGGCAGTATGGAAGGCGGGCTGGTGGAAGCTACAGTAGGTGGCCATCCAAAACGGTGTTTCTACCGCCGCACCTGCCGCCGCCGCGTCGCAAAGTGCATTTGCAGCTTTTGATCGCTGAGTGGCGCTTTAACCACGTTATCCAACAAATGCATCAAAGCACATTTATCTTTATGCAAAATGTAAGTTTTCTTACATATTAGGCCTATATTTATCACAAATACATGTTTTATTTATATTTTAAACTCCTTTAATAAAACAGCATGAATTTTTGACTCGCACATACTTTGTTATTCGTAACTTCGACAGATAACTACTTAGGAAAAATATAGCCTATCTGTTTGGACACTGATTAATAAATTGTTGCGCGTTTCATGAATTATATCCCTTTATTTTAGTAAAACGTGAGTCACTGAATAATTTCGCTCCCATTATTAACCCTTTGAGCGGTACGGTCCCACATATGGGATTTTTATTTCAGTGCCCCTGGGCGTACGGTACCACATATGGGATTTCGAACGTTCAGCGACGTCACATAACTGCCAGATTCAAACTGTGCTTTCGCGCCCTGGCTGTGAGACAGACGCGCGCGCTCTTGTCATATATCACAGCTATGCAGTGTTTTCAGCCACATAATGTTTATTTTAAGGTTTCAGACATTTAAATAAGCATAAGCACCATTAAAACAATACATTAAGCGTTTATAATTTACACATTGATGTCCGACATCAGTGGAAGCAGCAATAACAAATATAATTTGACGACATTTATCCATATCAGACACACATAATGGGCCTAAGTAACTATAAAGTTTACTCTATTATTCTTCCAGTTCAACAGCCACTTACTTGCTTATATTTCGGGAGAAACTGATGAATTAACCTGCTTTAAATCCGACTGACAGGACTGTGAACTGCAGCGCAAACTAAGATGGCGGCACCCATCTCGCATTATAGATCAAGATAAATATCATTTATAAAGGTTTTAAAACGACAAAACACACTCACTTACACACATTTGAGAATCGGAATATCAGATAGTTGATGACATGGTAAGCAATTTTGCGAATATTTAAAAAAAAAGAGGAAAAACTAAATAATAGCGATCCATCTGTCATACAGTGTTATTGTTGCTGCGCTCAGCGCTCGTGACACGCAAGACGCGTCGCTATGGAAACATTAAAGGCGAACGTTCTAAAATAACGGTCGCCTTAAAAAAACTCACTCTGGGGGGACAGTTAGAATATTTTAAACTCACGATCGAAAGGGTTAAGGCACGATTTAGCTAAATCATTGAAACTAAAAAGAATGGACGGATTAATAAAACGTCATAAAAAACTGCAACTCCTGCAGCCGCATTTAAATGAGTGTATTCTATTCCTTAAAATATCAAATACCAAATTCAGAAACAACACATTCCGGCGGGTAGATCACCTCTTATTTAACACAGACCTATCGAATTGAGATATTTCTTTCTTATTAGGTAATTATTCGCTGAGTTTAAGTTACGTTTCAGTTTCTCGCAGAGAGACAGCTAAAAGCTCACCCTGTTTTTATTTATTTTATTGTACTAGCACAAGGTTTTGTTGTTGTCGTGAGCGCACACAAATAAAAGTAGACCATTTGTAGTCTTGCACTAATCTGTAAGCTATCGCCAAAAATGATGGAAGGCCTGTTTTAAATTGTTTCTGTCATGAGAAAATCCATCAGAACGCTCCGGCGCTTTCGTCGCCCCCGGCACCCCTGGTCGACGAAAGCGCCGGAGCGTTCTGATGGATTTGGAAATACACACAGACAATAACACGCCCCTACTGATAATAACACGCTCCCAAAGCGAACTACGGTCGCAAGTTCCGTCGTTACCAATAGAGTTCAATGGGACTTACGACCATGGTTCACCAACGATGCTCTCGGGAAACGCACCCCAGAGGGATAAAAATGTAACCAATTTAGTTTCATATTTATATTTAAATATTGGGCTATAGCCTATTTTTTTTTTTTAAAGATGTCACCAATGTTGATTATGAAAAGGGAATAGCATGACGGATGCGCAATGTTGGGAGACAAATGCAGCGGGTCAGACATAAGTTCGACCACTTCATTAAGTTTTGTTTTATGTAAGTCTTTCTTTAAAATGAATTTCGTTTTGTAGAAATTGTATCATAATTTCAATCAATGTTTCATCAACCAATTGCCTATATTTAATTAGGAAGAAAACCATGAACGTCAGGAGTGGAATGGAAACGAAACCATGTTTCCGCGGCCTTTGAAAAAGGCTGATGCAATAGAAGTTTTTCTGTTTTTATTAAATTTCTTAAATACATCCATGTCTTTATTACTTAATTAATTGATAAGATGTTTTGGTCTAACAATATATTTTAGCTGCTCTAAATTCTAACACAAATTTCAAAACTAAATTCATGTATTTACAGTAAAAGAATAAAGAAATAGCCTAACTCTAGACTTATATGCTATTTACGTTTGGGCAATATAATAATAATAATAATAAATATAGCTGCAAGCAGCAATTACGGGGCAAGCACAAAAATGGCACAAGAAGCCAGCCAACATGGCTGGGAGCATCAGACCAACAGCAGCAGTGAGCAATTAGAAAAAAAAGTTATTAGCATTTTTGTCAATTTTGTTATAACTTTTGACCACAAGGTGGCGCTGGTCTGGAACTTCTCAGGCTCCTTCAGGGCATTGTCCTGATGACCCATACCAAATTTATGAATTTTGGTCAAACCCATCAGAAGTTATAAGCAAAAATAGCCATTTTTCATATCTCCACTCCAGTAGGTGGTGCTGCGCCGAAACACTGTATGATGCCTCAGGTCATGATAGTGATTACACGTACGAAGTTTGGTCTGAATATGATAAAGCACTGAAGAGATGCAGCTTCAAGTGTCGTTTTTGCATCATGCCTCAAATTCTTTGCTCTGTTATACGAAAACGGTTTGACATATCGATTTGAAATCCATAACTTTTTGTCTGCATGGTCTGAAAATGATACGGTTCGATTTTGGTGAAAATCGGAGCAACGGTCCAGGAGGAGTTCGAAAAAGTATGTTTTTAAAGAAAAACAATATGGTGGACAGGAAGTTCAGCCAACTATAGCAAATTTGATATCCGTGTTCTCGGCATGACCCAAGGAATCTACTGAGACCAGTTTCATTACAATCGGTAAATATATTCAAACGTTATTAACATTTTTGTAAATTTCATAATAACCTTTGACCACAAGGTGGCACTGGTCCGAAACTTCTCAGGCTCCTTCAGGGCATTGTTCTGATGACCCATACCGAGTTTCGTAACGATACTTGAATGCGTCCATAAAATACAGCACTTTAGCACAAAATTCAAAATGGACGACGGCCAAAATGGTTGAAATGGGAACACTGGATATCATTCGACTCAGCATGACTCCCTGAATCCAACGAGACCAAAGTTATGATTTTTGGACAAACCCATCTGAAGTTATAAGCAAAAATAGCCATTTTTCTTATCTCCGCACCAGTAGGCGGCACTGCGATGAAACGCTGCATGATGCCTCATGTCATGATTTTGATGAGATGTACCAAGTTTGGTCTAAATACGATAAAGCATTGCGGAGATACAGGTTCAAGAGTTTGTTTTGCATCATGCCTTAAATTCGTTGATCCGGTATACAAAAACGGTTTGACGTATCGACTTGAAATCCATAACTTTTTGTCGGCATGGTCTGAAGATGACACGGTTCAATTTTGGTGAAAATCGGAGCAACGGTCTAGGAGGAGTTCGAAAAAGTAGGTTTTTAAAGAAAAACAATATGGCGGACAGGAAGTTTAGCTGACTATGGCAAATTTGATATCTATGTTCTCAGCATGACCCAAGGAATCTACTGAGACCAGTTTCATTACAATTGGTGAATACAGTCAAAAGTTATTAGCATTTTTGTAAATTGTGTTATAACTTTTGACCACAAGGTGGCACTGTGCCGAAACTTCTCAGGCTCCTTCATGGCATTGTGCTGATGACCCATACCGAGTTTCGTAACGATACGCTAATGCGTTCGTAAAATACAGCATTTTAGCACAAAATTCAAAATGGCCGACGGCCTAAATGGCCGATATGGGAAAATTGGATATCAATCGACTCGACATGATGCCCTGAATCTAACGAGACCAAATTTATGATTTTTGGACAAAACCATCAGAAGTTATAAGCAAAAATGACCATTTTTCATATCTCTGCACCAGTAGGTGGCGCTGCGCCACAACACTGCATGATGCCTCTGGTCATGCTTGTGATGACATGTACCAAGTTTGGTCTGAATACGATAAAGCGTTGCGGAGATACAGCCTTATGTCCATTTTCGCAAGCACTATGCACAATTCGTTCGCTTATTTTACGAAAACGGTTTGAGGAATTGACTTGAATTCCATAACTTTTTCTTGGCATGCTCTGAAGATGATCTGGTTAAATTTTCATGAAAATCGGAGTAACGGCCTAGGAGGAGTTCGAAAAAGTAGGTTTTTCAGAAAATTCAAAATGGCGGAAAAATTTTCATGACGGAAAATGACGTCATAGGGTGCAATCGATTCGTCTTGACCCACGGAATCAGGGGGGGAAAGAATTTTGTTCCTTACGGTTCAAAAGTTATTAACATAAACATACGTGCAAATTTGGACAGCTGATGGCGCTAAAGGGATTGAGTTAGAGACTCCAAATTTGCTATGGACAAAGGTCAGACTGTTGTCAATTGAGTTTAGTTCTAAAAAAAGCAAAGGCTAAATAGTAAATAATCTGCGCCGGGGCCCATCGTAGGGTGGGGGGTGTCCCTTATGCCCATGATGTAATGGTAATACATCGCTTACAAAGGGTTCATGTTAACTACTGTATGATTATCAGACGATTTTAATGTGTTAATGTTTCAGCTATAGCTATGTAACAATCTGATAAACTACAATTGTGCCGTTTGTATCCATTAACACGCTCATAAACATTACAAAAAGAAATGTCATGCCATAAGCTACACAATTACAAAAAAAAAAAAAAAAAAAAAAAAAAAAGTTATCCCAATAATCAACATTTTGTTATTCAACAAGTGCTAGGCTATTAAGATAAAAAGTTTCTGCTGTAGAGTTTGCGCCTATCTGACTCTCCATGGGCTACACAATGCATATGAATATATAGGCCTATTTGTATTTTGACTGCAGTTAAGAGCAAAATGACGAGAACATGTTTAACATAGGAAGTTTAAGATTCTTTATTAAATATTACTTTGTGCAAAACATATAGGCATCTGTACATTGCACTTCTATAACATCATAACATAAATCATTAAATTATAGTTCAGATGAACCGTACAAACCCAATCTTGTTTTTTTGCTATTTATTTAGGCCTATTTATTTATATCAGCAGATCTGTGTTGATTCAGTTCATTTCAATAACTGCTGATGTTGCAAACTGTGGTTAAGCTGTAAAGCAGCTCGAAAGAATTGACCAAGATATGTAACATTATGTTTCCGTATATTTATTAGAACAATAACTGTACATAATCTGCCATCCAAATAAAATAAAAATGTTAAAGAAAAACAAACAAAAACAACAAACCGATTGTGTTCCATTTATATATCAATGTGTAATTTTTTACATTATCTTGTGTGTATAAAAAGCACTCACCGAACCTAACAGTGCTTGACAAATTTGAGATGGGGGAAGGGCGCTTTGTTTAAAATGTTTGTCACCGAAGCCATTAATCCAGAGGGCGGGAGACTCAAAATATTAGCCTTAGCTATGCGCGTGACAGACCTTTTTGCAATCTTGGTGCTTTTTGTTAATTTTAACATCCTAATCTGATCATATGAAATAAGCTGACGAAATACACAATTGTTAGACTCTGTTATGAGTATTTGCAGTAAGTTTCTCTATTTGTTTGTATTATGGAGATTTGCAGTGTTTTGCAGTTTTTTACGCTCCACTCCAGAAGTTCCGAATGGGATCGACCCTCCCCCCGCGCGTTTGCCAGCGTCTGCTGCTGCCGAGCAGAGTATGTGCGAAGTTTTGACTGGAGCAAGGAGGGATTTTGTAAAAGTCGTAGAGTCGTGTTTTTTCTTTTGTTTGTTTGTTTGTTTGTTTTTTAAATCTGCAAGAAATGTTTGGCATGTGGCACAATAAGCCACTACGCAAATGTGTGTCTTAAGTAGACCAGCTAAAATATATTGTTCGACCAAAAACATCTTATCAATTATTTAAGTAATAAAGACATGTCATAAAGTAATAAATAAATTTAATTAAAACAGAAAGACGTATATTGCTTCAGCCTTATTCAAAGGCCGCGGAAACATGGTTTCGTTTCCATTCCACACCCGACGTTTGGTTTTCTTCCTATTTATTAAATAGTATTGGCAATTGGTTGATGAAACATTGATTGAAATTAAGATACAATTTCTACAAAACGAAATTCACTTTAAAGAAAGACTTAGCTACTATAAAACAAAACTTAATGAAGTGGTCAAACTATGTCTAACCCGCTGCATTTGTCTCCCAACATTGCGCATCCGTCATGCTATTCCCTTTTCACAATCAACATAGGTGAAATTTATTCATTTAAAAATAATAGTCAATAGCCCAATATTTAAATATAAATATGAAACTAAATTGGCTACATTATTATCCCTCTGGCCGACGAAAGCGCCGGTGCGTTATGGTGGATTTTTTCCTCATGAAAGCTGAAACAAAAACAGGCCTTCCGTCATTTTTGGCGATAGCTTACAGATTAGTGCAAGACTACGAATGGTCTACTTTTATTTGTGTACGCTCACAATAACAACAAAACCTTGTACTTTTGTTTTGAATAATAAAATAAAATAAACTGGGTGCGCTTTCAGCTGTCTCTCTGCGAGAATCTGAAACGTCTCAAAAGTGAACTTAAACTCAGCAATAATTGTACCTAAAAAGAAAGAAATATCTCAATTCGATAAGATATAACTGTTAGGTCTGTGTTAAATAAGAGGCGATCTATCCGCTGGAATGTGTCGTTTCTGAAATCATGGCCAGTGTTGCTGCTGTTATCAGTTCTCTTGGCGCTCGTGCACACGCGCAGTTTCACACAGACAGTCGAGCGTTTCGGTCTGGTAAAAGCACAAAACAAAATGCACACAACGTGTCCTTGCTCTTGATGTACAATCACAGATGAACACCTTTGGTTTTAATTAGTAAATTTGCCTAAATATTTATTCCTGACGGTATTTTAGTCTGCGACATCAAAATCACTAAACATTACATAGCATATATAATAGCCCAAAAAAAATAAATAAATAATAATAATCAAGAACAATTTAAAAAATCAAGAACAATAGCAGTAAATAAGAATTATTGCTATTAATGCGGTCTTAATGCTGGACCATTCTGAATGAAAATATTACAGAATGAAAATATTAAATTTATAATCCGTGTGTGCGCTCCTAATATAAATAAATAAATATATATAGGCTATATATGCCTAATGACTGTTTAATGACAATAGCATGCAGTAAGACTTTGTGTAAAGGTCTTTCTTTTAATTTTTGATGCATAGAGTAGCCTAACTATCCCACGTTTTGAAATTAACTCTCACTTTAAATTTTCTAATGGTTTTTAAGGATGTTAAAAGGTTATACTGTAATGTTGTTGTTTTACTTCGTCCTTTCATCTCCGTTTACAAACCGACATTTTATCATTACAGTCACTTTCCAATCCGTCCCTTTGCGCCACCTGGCGGTAGTTTTTTACACGCGACTGAATTTCAGTTAACGCGGCGGCGGTATGCGCGGCGGTAATACCCATTTTGGTTGTCCACCTACTGTAGATATTTTACTGCAAAATTTGTTAAATATGTTTTTTTTTTGTTGTTTTTTTTAACACGCATCGCTTCACTTCTGAAGGCCTTTATTAACCCCCGAAGCCATGTGGAGTACACGTTTATGATGGATGGATGAGGATCATGGAAACACTTTCTTCAGCTCATACTCGTACTCGCATTTACACTGCAAGTCTTAATGCAAAGATCCGATCTTTTGACCATATCCGAATTTTTAGCCCGCCTGTATACATTTACTTTAGACACAAATGGTATCCGATATCTGTTTAAACATTAATTCCCGCCCAAATTGATTGTCGTGATTAATAGCTGTCATGAATGTTTTGCAGCGCGAAATCTAACGGATAGATCTGAACGGATTAGACTGAAAAAAAGTAATTTTGACGTCGTGCAAACCTAGTGTGTAAGATTCGTTGGCAGGAAAAAAAAAAAAAAAAAGATTAGTTTGCAGCCCTGATAGAGAACTATATTTCCCCTCATTCTATGAGAAGCAGCCACATCAGGTCACAGAAATAAGTTATGTCAAACATTCGACTAATGCTATGTGACATGCTAATGTCTTCACTTGTGATCCAATCGACCAAAACAGATCTTAATACTTGGTGTAAACGGGGTCATACTTCTGTTTAGACACAATATGGAGCATACCCTCTCCATATCCATTCAAAGTACTGTGGCACACTGAATTCTGTTTGTGATGATAATGCATAAATATAGGTATGCATGAATTCAAGGGTGAAAGTTCAACATTACAGAATCATGTTTGGACTCAGGGGTTCAGCACTGAGCTAATTCTGAAGCTGTGTGGAAAGTGAATAATGCATTGATAAAACGTAAATGACACTTATAAAGCTGTTAATTTTTAGACGTTAGACTGCAAATAAGAGTAGTCCATACTGATACCAACAGCTAATCATGTCACTGAAATAGGAAAGTGCCAATTTTAAAATCCCTCCTGCTTAAAAAGGATAAGTTTCTCTCTGGAAACCAAGAGGCTTTAAAGTCTGAAACTGTACAATTCGAAACTGTAAAAAAAACTAAAACTGAAGCTCAGAAGCTAACAGAAACAAACAAACAAACAAAAAAGAATTCTGAAAGAAGGGAAGTTTGGGAAGTTCTACAACATTAACACAAACGACAACAAGCATAGGCCTTCACAAGCAAACCTTCTTCCAAGGCTTTTCCATCTGCAAGTTCCAGACTGTCAGGACCATTACCAAGGTACCTTCATCTGCATATTCCAGACTACGAGTACCTTCTCGGTGCTCCAGAAGTTCAGCATCATCCAGCTCTTCGTGTTCAAGGCGGTTTACAACCAGTGGAAGCCCAGCACCACCAGCGGAAATTGTCGGCCACCACTGGGATCATCACTTGACCAAGCAAAATATAAATATTATTTTACCAAACCGCTTTCCAGAGACTTACTGTGTATTGTCAGTATGTGATTTTGCATAGCTGATGACAGTTAATAATCATTCAGTTAATTTGTTGAATTCAGAAAAAAAGTGATTCACCTTATTAGTTTCAGTTTATTTTTCCTTGAGATAATGCTGCCATAGTAACATCCAACTTAATCACCTGCATTTATCACTCTTATGAACTTTATTTCATTATCCATTCATGGCACTCATTTAGTAGTTATTTAGTCAATCACCCATGACTGTTCTTTTACTGTTAAGGTGAAATTCCTTAGCTGGCGCCCTGAGGTAAAGGTGGTCATCTGACATTTTCTCAGGGTTTAGAATGACATTAACTCAGGGTTAAGCACAGTGTGAATGGAAAAAAATACAAAATAAAATAAAGTCATTAAAATATTATTCATTAAAATAAGAAAACATTTGGAACCAATGTACCATTTACTCAATCTGCAACTAAAATGATGTTACTTAATATTAACAAGGATTTAATCTGTGACTTAACCACTAATGCACATAATTATTTTAAAACATTTATTCAAAGTACTGACAAGAAAGCAGAAAAATTCTAAATCTTCTAAAAAAATTCACAGAATCACAGACACAAGAAATGAAAACACGTGCAAGTTCCACATAAACACGTATTGACAGGAAAACAGCTTAATTTTAGATATATATATGTATAAAAAAGGAAATACATGACTACATTAATAGTAAGCAGTAAGCAATCGATGATATTTTGTCAAGTACAAGCTGATTCAATGGCATTTCATAATTTATGACAGTCTTTCACATTAACACAGGGCCTGGCCCATGCCATTTCTGTCCATATTAGACATAAATGGTCATTTGGTCATTTATCAGAAATCATGAGTCAATGTGCTCTAATCTGTACATATGTTAGCATAATTTCCAGAGAAAACAAATATTAGTATCTACTTCGCTTGTTGTTCAGCCCATCAAAGTTGCTCCCAACTGGACTTCCTCTCCCAAAGCCACTTTGGCCAACCACACCTGGAACAGGACCTGCCCCAACCACCATGGGGGAATGCTGCTGCTGCTGCTGAGGGGAGTCAACACCAGTCCGCCCACCCACGGGAGAACCCATCGGAAGAGATCCTCCTTCAGAAAACCGCTCATTATGCTGGATTAAAAATAGGTAGGGCATGTTTGTAGCAAACAAATGTTAAATGCAAAAATACCATTTTACATTAACCATACAACATTTAGTTGTTGCAGAAACAAGAAGTCCAAAATTAGCAAAAATAAATGTTTTTAGGGTAACACTTTCTATAAAGCCTGTATTTATAATGCATTATAAGAGTATTCTTAACGCATTATGCCTTATAAACAACCTTATAATATACTGTATCATCTGATTGAATAATAGACAATATAATACTTAGCTATTTGTGATTATATCTTTCAAGAGTATGATGTATTATAACACCAGATGAAGCCTGCATTCATAATGTATCATAATGGTATTCTTAATGCATCATAATAAGCTTATAATGTGTTGCATCATCTAATGAATATTCATAACAGTAATAATGCTTACTTCTCTGTGGTTATAACTTAAGATTATGATGATTTATAACGCACAATGAACATAATTTTATCCACCAGTAATATATATCCCAGTTTCATATTTTACTTTCCCAAGTCTCATCTTGACATTGTAAGATCTGCACAGTATAATACTACATCTTATGAGTGAGCTTTTACTGGAATCTGTGAGGATTTCCAGTCAGGATTTAGACCATACCATAGTACTGAGACTGCTCTCGTTAGAGTTACAAACGATCTACTCCTATCATCCAATCGTGGCTGTATTTCTCTATTAGTGTTATTAGATCTCAGTGCTGCTTTTGACACTATCGATCATAACATTCTTTTAAAAAGACTTGAAAACTATATTGGCATTAGTGGAATTGCTTTGGCATGGTTCAAATCATACTTATCTGACCGTTATCAGTCTGTGGTAGTTAATGAAGAGATGTCGTATCGATCACAGGTTAAATATGGGGTACCACAAGGCTCAGTATTAGGACCGTTGCTTTTCACTCTGTACATGCTGCCCTTAGGAGAGATAATTAGGAAGCATGGTGTTAGTTTTCACTGCTACGCTGACGATACTCAGCTCTATATTTCCTCGCGCCCTGACGAAACCTACAAATTCACAAAACTAACAGAATGCATAGCTGACATTAAAAACTGGATGACAAGAAATTTCTTATTATTAAATTCAGAAAAAAACTGATTTCCTAATCTTTGGACCAAAAACTTCCTCACGAAAAAACCTTGAATACTCTCTAACACTTGACGGGTGCTCCATTAAACCTTCGTCCTCAGTTAGGAACCTGGGTGTGCTCTTTGATACCAATCTTTCATTTGAAAGTCATGTTTCTAGTATCTGTAAAACCGCCTTCTTCCATCTAAAAAATATATCTAAATTACGACATATGCTCTCAATGACAAATGCGGAACAGTTGGTTCATGCATTCATGACCTCAAGACTAGATTAATGTAACGCTCTACTGGGTGGTTGTTCTGCTCGGCTTTTAAACAAACTACAGTTGGTTCAAA
Source organism: Chanodichthys erythropterus (assembly GCF_024489055.1). Taxonomy (NCBI): domain Eukaryota; kingdom Metazoa; phylum Chordata; class Actinopteri; order Cypriniformes; family Xenocyprididae; genus Chanodichthys; species Chanodichthys erythropterus. The sequence continues at coordinate 58,323,664 of NC_090232.1, read as the reverse complement.
ATGCGGCAGCTAGAGTTCTTACTAGAACCAGAAAGTATGACCATATTAGCCCAGTTCTGTCAACATTACATTGGCTCCCTATTAAACATCGTATAGATTTTAAAATCTTGCTACTTACTTATAAAGCTCTAAATGGTTTAGCTCCCCAGTACCTAAGTGAGCTCTTAATGCATTATAGTCCTTCACGTTTATTGCGATCTCAGAATTTAGGCCAGTTGATAATACCCAGAATATCAAAATCAACTGAAGGCGGCAGATCATTTTCCTATTTAGCACCTAAACTCTGGAACAATCTTCCTAGCATTGTTCGGGAAGCAGACACACTCTGTCAGTTTAAATCTAGACTAAAAACACATCTCTTTGCTCTTGCATACACATAACACATTATCAATACATTAACATTTTTCAAATCCGTTAAAGGATTGTTACGCTGCAATAATTAGGTCGGCCGGAACCGAGAACATTTCCTATAACACTAGATATACCTGTACATCAGAACAAGAATGGCATCTACGCTAATATCTGTCTCTCTGCTTATCCTGAGGTTTGCCGGGTGCTGGATCCAGGCCGTATCCAGGTCAGATGGAGAACCTGCATCTGGACCTGACTACAACGTAGCCCAGGATCCCCGTATCCGCTTACATATATTTATATATAATCGATTTTTAAACTCTATAATAAAAATGTACAATTCAGATTTTGATCTCCATATACATTTACATATATATATCTTCCAAGGGGTTTTTTCCCTCCTAGGACTTTTTTCCCAGTGCTAGCACGCTGGGTTTTTCTCCTAGGGGTTTTTTTCCACCCCTGGAAGTCAGCCGACATTGGCTTAATGTAGCACCATCTTGTATATGTTACATATTACCACGCTTGTTTGTACAGTTTTAACCACTTCCCTTTTTTTTTCTGTGCTTCTAATATGTAAAGCTGCTTTGAAACAATTACCAATTGTAAAAGCGCTATATAAATAAATTTGACTTGACTTGACTTGACTGCTTAAAGTAACTTCTAATAAACATCTAAAAAGCTTTAAAATGTGGAAATAATATTTACATGGTCTTTGTCTGCTTTAAGTAACAAAAGTTAGGTATTCTTATAAACATTCATAAAATATCATGAATGGGTTATAAGACATTTCCCTTAGGGTAAAATCAAAGTTGTGTGGAAAACACAAAACTTACTTTTTTGTATGTTTAGGTAAATGCTGAAACATACAATATGGATGTGTTGACAACATTTGATCATAGCATTATTACTGTTACGAATGGAGACTCAGGCAGGAGATCCAAGTGCAGCATTTATTTACAAGTGAGAGTGGTCGTACAGGCAGGGTCAAAACAGGAACAGTGAGGAACAGTGAGGAACAGGCAGAGTCATAGTCAATGGACAGGCAAAGATCAGGGCAGGCAGCAACGGGTCAATAAACAGGAAACAGGCAGTAACGGCAACAAACAGGCAGACAGGAATAATAATGCTCGGAAATGACACACTGGGTAATCAAGACTTCGCGGTGAGGTGGTGTGTGTATGAGTCCTTTATAGTCCAGGTAATGTGTGGCAGCTGGGTGTGGTGATTAGTGTGGAGTGATTGTGAAATGAGTGCAGGTGATAAGCAATGGAGGATCATGGGAAATGTAGTCCGGGATGTGACAGGAACAGACGGTGATCGTGACATAACGCCCCCCTCCCGAAAGGCGCGACCTCGCGCCGTAGATGACACCAATAAGGGAGGGGGGGTGGGTGCATTGGAGATTAGACAGCTGACAGGAACGAAATCTCCAATGCAGGTTCCAGACCAGCCACGGCGGGTCAGGTGCTACGGGCGTGTCAGTGTGTCAGAGGAGTGTCAGAAAGCCACGGCAGGTCAGGCGGCTCGGGCGGCCATGGCAGGTCAGGTGGTTCAGGTAACCATAGCAGGTCAGGTGGCTTGGGCAGCCACGGCAGGACAGAGTCCGAAGATGACCACGGCAGGTCAGGTGATTCAGGTAACCTCGGCAGGTCAGGTGGCTTGGGCAGCCACGGCAGGACAGAGTCCGAAGATGACCACGGTGGGTCGGAAACCATAAATGTCCATAGTGGGCCCCAGTCCATGGGTGGCCATGACGGTACAAAGGCCGATGACGGTACAAAGGCCGATGACGGCAGTGGCCGGGCAGGGTCCCCACCCACAAGCTCCCCACCCACAAGCTCCCCACCCACAGGTATACTGCCCCCCCAAAAAAAGTTCTTAGGGAAATCAAAAGGAGTCGTGGCGGGTTCGTGGACAAGGAGCTCGGGTGGCGCCGGCAGCAGGGCGGAGGCTAGCGAAGGATGCTCCGTGGCTGTATCGGGGAGATCGGGCAGCTCGGTGACGACCTCCGTAGCCATATCAGGGAGAGCGGGCAGCTCGGTGACGGTCTCCATGGCCGTATCAGGAAGAGCGGGCAGCTCTGGGACGGCAGCGAGCTCGGGCCGCTCTGGGGCGGCAGCGGGCTGGTAGACTGGTCCAGAGTCAAAAACGCCTGAATGCCTCCTCCAGGCACGCAAGACCGCCAAAACATAAAAAGTGAAGACAGCCCTCTTGGCCATCACAGGACTGACAGGGAGAGCAGGCTCTGGAGCGGACTCACTGGCTGGAATGGATTCTGGAGAAGATTCACTGGCTGGAGCAGGCTCTGAATTTACAGACACCGAAGGGGCGGCCATCTTGCCCGTGGGCACTGGCAAAGCGTAGGCGGGCTTGCGCGCAAAGCGGCTGGCGGAGGCTTAGGAACGCCAACTGCTCGTGCTGAAATCAGCGGTGGATCAGCCACACTGGAACGCAACACTCTCTGTTCCCGGACAGATCCAGAAACGTGACGTGACTCTGGGCGATCGGTGTAGACGTGACGTGACTCTGGGCGATCGGCGGAGACGTGACTCTGGGCGATCAGCGGAGATGTGAACTGTTGTTGTGATGGTAGCCGCCATCTTGTGAGTGTCCATTGGCGCGGCGGCCATTATGTGATCTACCAGGGTGTCGCATTCCTCCACGACTCCCACAGTAAATGGAGAACCAACTGACAATAGAGCATAGTCCATAAAACCGCAGAGTGATGAACGCGGTCCTCCAGGGTACTATTACCTTGGCGAAGGTGGATGAGACATATAGCTGGGTCCATGCTGATGCTGAATGTGATGGCAAGATTCACGGTAGCTGCTGGATCTTGGTGTGGTGAAGCCTTCTGTTACGAATGGAGACTCAGGCAGGAGATCCAAGTGCAGCATTTATTTACAAGTGAGAAATGTCGTACAGGCAGGGTCAAAACAGGAACAAACAGGAACAGTGAGGAACAGGCAGAGTCATAGTCAATGGACAGGCAAAGGTCAGGGCAGGCAGCAACGGGTCAATAAACAGGAAACAGGCAGTAACGGCAACAAACAGGCAGACAGGAATAATAATGCTCGGAAATGACACACTGGGTAATCAAGACTTCGCGGTGAGGTGGTGTGTGTATGAGTCCTTTATAGTCCAGGAAATGTGTGGCAGCTGGGTGTGGTGATTAGTGTGGAGTGATTGTGAAGTGAGTGCAGGTGACAAGCAATGGAGAATCATGGGAAATGTAGTCCGGGATGTGATAGGAACAGACGTGATACCTAAAACGTCAAAGTCAGCTGAATAATTTTCCCTTTTACCATTTATAGACATACAGTATTTTAGATCCCCAAACCCTACCCAAACCTAAACCATTTTATACAGAATATAAGAATACAATGTAATGGACAGAAGTGTGTAGTAGAATTACAATTTTAGAAACAATATAGCATTAAAAAGATATTTTGCGCCGCTAGTCACACTCCTACCGCTAAACATACCCATAGCCATTTCTTAAAAATATACAGTTACACAGAAAAGCATACTAGACAGACAATTGTAATCATGATAATTTATTTATTGCAAAAATGTCACAAGCGGTACCAAAAGTAGTTCAAATGACGATGTGATGGTTTTGTATGTTTTGGTGTATGTTATGGTTGTTCAAACAAAATAAATATTACTTGACAGTGTTTAAGTGATTACAGAAATGTTATTTATGTTAAGGTTTTAAAGTGTAGGCCTGTTTAACATTATGTAATCCTTAAAAACATGAGCAGCACAAGTCACGAACAGAGTGAATGCTATTTCATATTAGTAGAATGAGTAAACTACATTTAATATATGCGACTGAAAATACCTATATGCCTTCAATAGAGTCAAAACATTATTGCCACGATTTTAATATTCGTAAATAAAAATGTTTACACATTTGCACATCTTGTTCATTCATAAGTAGTGTACATTTTATCGCTGTCAATATGTAAATAATTAGTGAAAGTAAATGTAAGTGTGGTAGAACAACACTATGTAAAAATTAATATTTAGAAGTGTTATAATGCAAGTAAGTTTACGTGCAGTGTTTGTTTTGTTGATTTTACATATTCTCCAAGTATTGCAATACAAAAAAAAAAAAAAAAACTCAAAGCATTTGTTGATATCTTATGGATGTTTATAAGAATACCTAACTTTTGTTACTTTACTTAAAGCAGACAAAGACCACTTATAAATATTATTACTACATTATAAAGCTTTTTAGATGTTTATAACAAGACTTTGTTTTTGTCACCATAAGCAGTAAAATTCCACCCATAATTAATATATTAAACTATGGGATATATATAATCCATTATAACAAATAGATACAATAATGTTTATTTTGTGTTATGAATCATAATATTCTCAATAGTTATTATACAAATACAAATACTTATAATAGTTATAATACAAATAGGTAAGTATTATTACTGCTGTTATGATTATTCATGAGATGATGCAATACATTATAATATACCCTATGTATAATATAAATACCCTTATGATGCTTTATAAATTCAGGGTTCATCTGGTGTTATAATGAATCATACTCTTTAAGTGCCCCTATTATGGATTTTTGAAATTTCATGTAAATGTGTAACATAGCTCTAAGTGAATGAAAACATCCTTCAAAGTTTTAAATCTGAAAACGCAATGTATATAAAGTTATTGTCTCTCAAAAGAGATAGTCGAACCCGAGTCAATTAAATGAGTTGTTTGTAAAATGAATCCAAGCCGTTTCGTTGTGACGTCGAGAGATGAAATATTAGCATATTGCCCGCCCAGTTACTGTGTGTGCAGACACCAGGGAAACCTTGAAACCCCTCCAACACCGCCAATACGTGAAGAATCTGTGGTTAAAGTTCATCTTTACAACAATACCACAGCAGTATAACCCGAACCTTGTGCTGTGTTCCCCTCATTTAACTGACAACTGCTTCTTCAACCTAAATGCGCTGAGGAATTTGCAAGCCAGATGTTATTGAAGGATGGGTCAGTACCCAGTTTATTTGGACCAGCTTTTTCCTCTTCGAATTACAACCTGTAAGTATGATTAATAATTGTTGCTGTTATGTTCTCTGTAGCATGCACAATACGTATTTAGTTGTGTTGTGTGTACGCCGCACAGCTTGTAGGTCTCCGGCTAACCAGCTAAAAGCAATATGTGTTCGTTCGCAATTGTCTAGAAATGTGTTGTCGTTGTTATTACTTGGAGTTACGATAATGAATAGAGCAATACGTTGGTGTACAACTGCAGTGCTTTAACAATACGTTTCTGCGTTGGGCTAATGCATATACCATGACTGGGTGTTTACCACCTAGCTGTGGGCTAGGTTCGCTAACAAACATAAAACTTATTTCCTCTTTGATTGCTTATTTTTAGAACAGAGCGGAGCACCATCATTATTATAATACAACAAAGTGATGCAATCACTGTATACTGTACTCCATATTAATCAGCAGAAGTCATCTGTCTAATCACAGCAGATTAGTGTCATGCAAAGGAGGGGTTTGGAAAAATGAATCGTTGAGCGACTCGTTTTATTACTTTATTTTTTGGAACTTTCCAGAGATTTTTAGTAACTATACAAGCTTCCAGCGCAACAGCCATACACATCCGATTTACGCCTAAAAAGCGTTAACTTCCGTAACATAGTTCACAATTCCATGACGTTCTACGCTATGCCATGACATACTACGCTATGTCCTATGTTATAATACATAGTACGTCATGCCATTTGTACACTACGTTGCAGAAGTTAACGCTTTTTAGACGCAAGTTGAATGCATATGGCTGTCTTGCCGAAAGCTTGTTATTTTACTTTATAAAGTTTTAAATAAGGATATTTGTCTTACACAAATGAATCGATTCACTCCTTTATTAACCCCCGGAGCCGCATGTAGTACATTTTATGATCAATCAATGAACTTTTTCTCATCTCATCCTCACAAAACTGAGTACACCCCTCACATTTCAGCAATTTTATTATATGTTCTCAAGGGACTATAGAAATGAAAATTGCATGTACTTTAGAGTAGACAATGTGCAGCTTGTATAGCAGTACAGATTTACTGTCCTCTGAAAATAACTCAACATACAGCCATTATTGTCTAAATAACTGGCAACAAAAGTCATGTGTACACCCTAAGTGAACATGTCAAAACTGTCCAAAATGTCAATATTTTGTGTGAGCACCATTGTTATTTAGCACTGCCTTAATCCTCCTGGGCAACATTTGAATTCACCAGAGCTGACATCATAATGACATCATGGAGCTGCTGAATGTTAGAATGCGCTTCTCCACCTTCCGCTTGAGGATGCCCCACAGGTTCTCAATAGAGTTCAGGTCTGGAGACATACTTGGCCACTCCATCACCTTCACCTTCAGCTTCCTCAGCAAGGCAGTTGTCATCTTGGCGGTGTGTTTGGGGTCATTATCATGCCGTTCATCCCAGTTTCTGAAGGGAGGGCATCATGTTCTGCTTCAGAATGTCACAGTACATGTTGGAATCCATGATTCCCTCAATGAAGCAGAGCTCTCCAGTACCAGCAGCACTCATGCAGCCCCAGACCATGATGCTACCACCACCATGCTTGACTGTAGGCAAGACACAATTTTCTTGGTACTCCTCACCAGAGCGTCGCCACACATGCTGGACACCATCTCAGCCAAACAAGTTTATCTTAATCTCATCAGACCACAGGACATGGTTCCAATAATTTATGCTCTTGGACAGGTTGTCTTCAGCAAACTGTTTGCGGGCTTTCTTGTGAGCCAGCTTCAGAAGAGGCTTCCTTCTGGGAAGGACGATGGCCATGCAAACCGACTTGTTGCAGTGTGCGGCGTATGGTCTGAGCACTGACAAGCTGACCTCCTGCTTCTGCAACCTCTAAAGCAATGTTGGCAGCACTCATGCATCTGTTTTTTGAAGCCAGCTTCTGCACTTGATGCACAGCACAAGGTCTCAACTTCTTTGATTCAACTTCTTTGGCCTGTTCCAAGTGGAACCAGTCTTGGAAAACCTGGTCCCACTTTATATTAGGTGGCCTTAACTACTATGTACTTACGTTTAAATTAATAATTTGATACAATGCACTTGTGTACATACATGTTATTACATTGTACTTATATTTTAAAAACACAATGTAATTACATCTGTAATTAATTTCTGTAATTACATTTATAATTACACTGTTGACCCTTGCCTTACACCTTACCCCTACCCTTAAACCTACCCATACCACCAAAGCTTTCCCTAACCTTACCCGTATCCCACCTCAACAGCAGCAAAAGTGTTTTGCAATTCAATATGAACCCAATAAGTACATTGCACTTATTAATGTAAGTACATAGTAGTTAAAAGGTACAATGTGATATTTTTTCCGCTAGAGGTCGCTAGAAGCCTATTCAAAACAAAGGCGTAGTTGGGATATGTGGTCTCCATCTCAACGGACGGTGCAAAAGAATAGGGATTGGAGTCTGGAAGAACTCATGTCCGTGGATGCGATTATTAACGTTACTGTAGTATGAAGCAGAGCAGAACCGAGTGTTGCGGGAGCTGAACGAGGAGCTGGAGCGATTGATCAACACACGCCTCACGAGCAGCGGGACTTTTATTATGACACAGTCGACGGCGCCGCTTCCGCTTTTCCGGTCATGAGTTTACGGGAGCTGTCCTTGTCGACAGAACCAGCGGCAGATGGTAAACAGTAATTATGTTCCATAAATAAGTAACACAATCCACCATAAAACGTGCAAGAAGTAAATAAGGAACTGCTTGAAGCAAGTTAGTGGTTTGCTGGACGCTAGACACTACTTCCGCATTTGTCCACGGCACTGTTGTCATGTGGTTTCTACGTCAGTAAAGGCGGTAACAAAGGTAACTGACGTCAATGACAGGCGACTGAATGGGAATTTTCTCATGATTTACAAGTAGTTGAAAACATGAGATATTGTTTGTAATCAGCTGGACAAAATATATAACACTAGCTGCTAACTCTACTGCAAAAATTTTACATATTGTACCTTTAAGGCCACTTAATTAAGTGGGACCGAAAACCTCTCTCTATGACCCTGGCCACTTTGCTGTAACTCAGTTTCATGGTGTTACTGATCTTATAGCCTATGCCATCTTTGTGGAGAGCAACAATTCTAATTCTCAAATCCTCAGAGAGTTCTTCATCATGGGGTGCCATGTTGAACATCCAGTGATCATCAGTATGAGAGAATTGTACTCAAAGCACCAAATTTTAACTGCTCTAATACAAGATCCACACATTTGTATGGTCCTGTCAAGCAGATTAAAAACATGAACATGATGAATAGGACATGTGGCTTTGCATGGGTAAACAGCATACAACTGTTATCACTTAGGGTGTACTCACTTTTGTTGCCAGCTATTTTGACAATAATGGCTGTATGTTAAGTTATTTTCAGAGGACAGTAAATGCTATACAAGCAGCACATTGACTACTCTAAAATATATCCAAGTTTCATTTCTATAGTATTGTCCCTTGAGAAGATATACTAAAATGGTTGCTGAAATGTGAGGGGTGCACTCACTTTTGTGAGATACTGTATATATATATATATATATATATATATATAGCGTTCCAAATTTTTATGCAAGTGACATGTCAGTAAGATTTCAGTACAATAAACATTCAGATTTTAGTTTTTCTAAGAAAACGTTTGTTTGTTTATCCATGTCTTTTTAGATAACTGGTATCAATATCAGACAAAATAATTTGCCAGGTCTATGGAAACCCTACTTAGAGGTTGTTCCACATTATTAAGCAAGTCACAGTTCTCATGCAATATGGGGAGAAAGAAAGATCTTTCTGAAGATGAAAAGCTTGAAATGGTCCAGTGCTGTGCAAAAGGCATGAAAACAACTAATATTGTGTGAAACTGAATGGAGATTATCAAATTATCATAAGATTTGTGACTGATTTAGAGCACAGCAGAACTCATTCAGATAAAGACTTATTAATGAAAGTTCCTGTCAAAAACATTAATTGCATTAAAAGGGCAACTATAAAAAAAGCCAGTGTTGAGCAACAAACAGGTATTTGAAGCTGCTGGTGTCTCTGGAGTCTCAAGAACCTCTCCATGCAGGCTGGCAGTTGTGCGTAAAGATGCATTTCAGCCACTCTAAACCAAACCTCACAAAGAGAAACATTTACAGTGGGTGTAGAAATACATTTTCAAACATTTTTATTGCTGTGGTGTTTTTTGCAGCATGGGATAGTGCATAGGGCATTGTATTTCAGAAGGCACTACCCTCCTTTTTATATCATAGCTGAAAATGGCCAGTTATGAACTCCACATATCTTGCAAGTGTCATTTTAATACCCTCAGAGACCCTAAAGGGACCTTCCATCTCACTTCCCAATATTCCAGCCCAAATCATCACCCGCCAGCTCCTTGCTGACTTCACAGTTGTGGCGACCAGGGCGGGCGAGAGCCGTGAGGGAACGGCGCGAGGCCGGTGACGCGATTGATAACAAGCATCACCTGGGAGGCGCACCGGCCTTGAGTCTCTCACGGAGGAGCTCCGGGAGCATAAAAGGAGGAGCGACGACCGTGGAGGACGAGAGAGGACCAGGCCTGGACTTTATTTTATGGTTTATTATGTTTGTGTGGCCGGCAGACGTCCGCGAGGGTCTGCCAGCATTACTTTCGTTTTGTTCTTTGTTTATTTTGAATTAAAGTTTTATTGAACGTTCGCCGGTTCCCGCCTCCTCCTTCCCACATCTACTGACTTCGCTACAACAGTCTTGTTGGAACGTGGTGGCCATTCACAAACCATCCAGAAATCCATCCATTTATACTTTCCATTGTAGTATGGCATTCGTCAGTAAATAAAACTATTTAAAAATGAGTCTTTATGTATTTCTACACCCACTGTAAATGTTTCTCTTTGTTAGGTTTGGTTAGTGGTGTCTAAAATGCATCTTTACACACAACTGCCAGCCTGCATGGAGAGGTTCTTGAGACTCCGGAGACACCAGCAGCTTCAAATACCTGTTTGATGCTCAACACTGGCTTTTTTATAGCTGACCTTTTAATACTATTTTTTATTTTTTTTACAGGAACTTTCATTAATAAGGCTTTATCTGACCTAGTTCTGCTGTGCTCTAAATCACTCACAAATCTTATGATAATTTAATAATCTCCATTCAGTTTCACACAATATTAGTTATTTTCATGCCTTTTGGACCATTTCATGCTTTTCATCTTTAGAAAGATCTTTCTTCCTCTCCATATGGCATGAGAACTGTGACTTGCTTAATAATGTGGAACAACCTCTAAGTAGGGTTTCCATAGATCTGGCAAATTATTTTGTCTGAGATTGATACCAGTTATCTAAAAAGACATGGATAAATAAACAAACAAACATTTTCTTAGAAAAACTAAAATCTGAATGTTTATTGTACTGAAATATTACTGATATGTCACTTGCATAATAATTTGGAACACAGAGTATATATTAGGGCTGTCAATCGATTAAAATTTTTTATCTAATTAATTACATACTCTGTGAGTAATTAATCTAAATTAATCGCATACATAATTTGTTGTGAAAGTATTAAATATTTCAATTCAAATGAATCAATGCAGGGTTTTTCCTGGGTCAAAAATGGTCTGCGGTGGTGACAGACATGTCATCCACACAAACAGTAAAAAGTGCCCTACCCACGTGATCTGCGAGCCCGATACTGATAATAAAGTACCCGTCACTCTCACTGTAATTCTTTCTTGCCCTCTTTGCAAAAAAGATTTGGATTTTCTTTTCGTTTACTGAAAGTGTGGTTTATGTCAGCTGCACGTGCAGGGTGCCTGTCAGAGAAGATGAGGTGACGTTCTTTTGAGCACTATTCACACCCAGCGGTTATTCAGGAAAAACATTCACTGAATGCGCCTCGTGAAACGTGGATTCGGTCTTACGAACTTTTAGCATTGTGTCAGTTGATTTAGATTATTATGTGTGAGGTAGAGAGAGTGCAAAGACGGTGCTTACTTTGAAGACTGAGAGCTCACGCGCAAGAGAACGGCTCCAAGTTCAAAGGTCAATACGGAATGAATTAATCTGCATTATTTTTTTTAACGCGTTATTTTTTCTCAGATTAATTAATCGAAATTAACGCATTATTTTGACAGCCCCAATATATATATATATATATATATATATATATATATATATATATATATATATATATATATATATATATATATATACACACATGTATATGATCTAAAAACATGTACCTCGTGTACAAATATGCCTCTGTGTTTAAATAAATTCAATTATAATTAAAATTATTATATAATTAAGGATAAAAAAAAAAAATCTATCTCAGCTAATGCTGTAAGCTTACTTACGCATTACCTTTACTTACGCATTAATATAATATTAAAAGGTTAAAATTAACAACAGAGCCCAAATTATTAAATACAGTTGCAATTTATTTTTATATATAATAATCAACAACAACAACAAAAAAAAAAGTAAACTGCACACAAGGCAGGTTTTGCCTGAACTTCTAAATAATTATAAATTATTGCCTCACTGATGCGGGTAATGAGCAGCAGGTGCAAGTGCATATCAGCTTTTCGCTTTGGAGCCGAGCTGTTCGTTCTCTGAATGCTCTGCAGTCTACGGAATGTGTTTTCTAAAGAATTGAGCCAGTTCTTTCGGAAAAACCTCTTCTGTGTGTTGGCGAGACAGCATCTCAGCAGTGGCTTTTTTTTTAAAAAGATGACATTCCACTCGTGTTTTTCTGGATGCAATCATTACCTGGCGCTGACGGATGGTCACGATCGCTTTCTCACATGTCTGGGCATTAAGCATGCTGAGATGGCGCTCGTGGATGAGTAATGTTCCCACTGTGGTGGCATGGCCATCTCAGAGTTGCGGTCATGGCTCCAATACCTCAAGAGAGGTGGGGTTCCCGTGCCTCTGCCTCAATCTAGTTCTTGTCCTAGTGGACAACAGGCAAGGGATACTTCAAGCAGTTGCATTGATGACCTGATGACCTGCCTCTTGCAGTCCGCAGCCAGTCAGACTCTGAGTTGATGGCTATTCTTGCCCGGGTCGCCAAGAAGGTCTGGCTCGTGTGGAATTCTCCACCATGTCCTGAGCCTTCCTGGTTGGACGATTGGTTTTGCCTTTCTTCCCGAAAGTGCACAAGGATCTTACCAGGTTGTGGACCGTACCTTTTACTGCCAGAAACCGGCCCGGTTTCTCCTCCCCCTCACCTGCTGCTCCCACCCGACCGCCGGCCAGAGTACCTCAGACTGCACGTCGGCGAGGAGGCCCGCCTGCATCTGCCCCCGCTCCCACACAGCAGCAGCAGCCTCCACCCAAGCAGAGTCATAGAGCCAGGAGTGGGCAGGCCGGTAAAAACCAGGCAGTAAACGCAAGAGCAAGAGGCCCTCAGATGGGTGACCCCGGAATGGAAGAAACAGATCTTCAGGAGATGGTGACCACACCACTCCTTCCTCTATCTCTGGGTCCAAAGAGGACACGGAAAGCAGTGGGTGGCGAAGAGCCTCACCACTCTCATCCTCCTCTTTTGTCACCAGAAGGCAGTAGTGGATGGTTCGAGAGCATGAACAAGTTTACTCACCAGGGCTTAATAACGAAAATAAAATAAAATTGAATCCGTTCACTCCGAGCAGAATCAGTATTTTTAACATTTCTGTTCTTGTATTTATTCTGTATAATTAAAGTTCAGAAACCAACTTGATTAGAAAAATACCGGAAAATAACATTATTTAAAATACCTTTTTTTGCATGTAGCCTACTTTATAATAATGATGATAATAATAATAATAATAATACATACAACATTTTCTTAATTTAAAAACAGAGAGTCTTGTATTTGCCGTCTTCACCAAGATAGCGTATACATTGCATTTTATTATTACATTCAGAAATAATGTAAATTACCATTAAATTAGAAAGTTTATAAATAGCTTAGCCTATATAGCTTTGTTTATAATGTTTGCTATGAACAAAACTGCCTTATTTTACTTCCCCTGGTGCAATCCACAACAAAACCTCTAAAGTTAACAGTAGGTCTAGGTAAACATCAAGCCAAACGAATTAAAAAAAATAAAAAAAAAAAAACTTTTCTTTTTTTTAACACCATTGCAGCACGCATAGAGGAAAGCAAAAACTAGTTGTCAGCGCTGTCCTGTGATTTATCACTAAAATAGCTTAGAAACTCAAAACTTATTATAGCCTATATTTTTCTACTTTTGAGGGAACTATTTACAACCCACAGCTTCACAACGAATGGTACTGTGCTAATTTATCTGTATCTGATTTACAACGAGCAGAAATTTGTAAGAAATGTTACAAACCATAGATAAAATAACTGCTGAAAGTGAGCCGTTATGTCAGATCACTCTTTCAATAGGAAAAAAAAATATCCCACCTTTATCATATTTCAGTACAAACCTTGTCAGTGAACTATGAAGGCAAAAAAAATAAAAAAAATAAAAAAATAAATAATCGTTCATTAATCGTAATCGAGGTAAAATGTTCAATTAATCAAGGTTTTGATTTTTGGGCCATAATGGTCCAGCCCTACATTATCCTGCAATTTTCACTGGTTTCAAAACACACAACAAGCTGCATAATAATTCATCCATTCAGTTCCACTTAAATATAGGCCTAATGCTTGAGGGTTGGTGACATATCCTCGGAAAAACTAATGCCAGGGAATTGCCATTGTGACTTACCTAACCTATGATGACTTGACAGCTGAGCCTGAGCTTACTTTAGGGCCTGAGCACGGGCATTTCACTCACGTTGGATGCATCAGCATCACATCTGCATAGGCTGTACTATTTGAATTCGTGATTTGTTAACTGCCAAATCAATTTTAAACAGAACGATAAAATAACATTAATGGCCATTTCAGATAAACGTTTCTGTTCAGAATGATTAAATATGATTTTTTTGTTTCTGGTTATGTTCCTGTCAAAATTTCATTCGTTTCCGGTTTTCGTTTTCATTCCTTGAACCGGTTCAGAGCCCTGCTACTCACGCACCCTCTACCCAACCGCGGAACCAGGTAGGTGTTGCACCGCACACTCAGACCCTGCTGTGGGCCGCCTCGAACAGATTGTCACCCAAGCCGGGTCCCTGTGTTCCACATTGTTGCCCCATGGCAGGTACGTCTGTGGTTCCCATGGTTACTCTGCTGCCTCTGAGAGCCTGGCTAGCGCTCCCCAGTCTGCCTCGCTGGCTCCTTCGGCACGGTACAGAGGGATCACACTAGTCAAACGAACTGGGCTTTGGGGTCAAACGCGCACGGGCATGGTTCAGAGCGCCTAGTGTGAGTACACCCTTAATATCACAGTCTTACTGCATTAAGCCACGTTAAGTATTAACAGGCTCTATGGGAGAAAAACTATATACAGACAAAAGCCTATAGAATAACGTGATGCACAAAGTTTCACGTTAAGGGCAAAATTTTGCAGTTATGTTCATATTCGAGGCTTATTTTTATTTGACTGCACATTGTATGCAATATTAAGCTTGTATAGATAGTATGCAAACTTTGGAATTTGAAAATGTCTGTTTTTAAATGTTAAAAATCAATATTGACTTACTACAGATTGACTTACTAGAGGTGAAATTGTGCCAATACCCCCCTTCATGTATTTACAGTAAACAATTAATGTTATTTTTATTTAAAAAAAAATACTGTAATTCACTAAAAAGGTTTTTGGTGACCTTACTACAGGTAAATAATGCAAAATCTCACCTGTAGTAAGTCAGCCTGGTCACTAGGAACGAACTACAACCTTTGGAACACGAAAAAAAAAAAAAAAAAACTTTTGGTAATTTTGGTCATTTCTTTTCAAAAATTTTTTTGTACTGTACAAGCGAGATATTGGAAGAAGCTGATATACAGTAAGTTAGTCTGCCCACTAGGCATATACTATAAGCTAAATATCGTTCATTTGAATGAACGCTCCCAGAGCGGTTGCTTTCCACTACGAATGCAAAGTTGAACCAACCCCCTTTTTATTATAGCATACTATGTGCAGTCAGATAAAAATAAGCCAAGAATATGAACGTACAAACAAACTGTACATAATTTTACTCCCATAGAGCCTATTGTAAAAGAGAACACTTAACGTGGCTTAATGCAGTAAGATGGTGATTATAAAACTCAGTATACAGTACACCTTACTGAACATGCAACACACTAATTGCACGTT
This sequence comes from Chanodichthys erythropterus, assembly GCF_024489055.1. NCBI lineage: Eukaryota > Metazoa > Chordata > Actinopteri > Cypriniformes > Xenocyprididae > Chanodichthys > Chanodichthys erythropterus. Next base: position 58,308,044 of record NC_090232.1, on the reverse strand, counting down.
AAATGTTTTTAGAATGGATTTCTAATGTAAGCCTACTGTCTTAATGCATTATGTTAAAAGTTTTCTTTTATGTAAAATATCTTACTCAGGACAGTACTAAATTCAAAATTAAAATGCATTCCGTATGATCACTCTTATTTTGTTAAAATGATTCACATTTTGCAGATTCTGCAAGGGGTTCACAAACTTTCAAGCAGCACTGTATTCTTAAATGTGTAGCATTAATTTAATTTAATTTATTTATTTTTTGGCATTTTTTGGCATACACTTGACAACCTGTCACAGACACAAGTGGTTGGGAAACTGTTGTAGAGCATTGCTTTTGTAAAAAAAAAAAAAAGAGCCAGCTTTTATACGTTTGACTTAATTGTACAATTGTGTTTATTTCTTACTATCATTTATAATGGATTTTGAGGTTCAATAAATATTTTTCATATAAATAATATGTTGTTTTTGGTATTGAGAAAGGGTCCATTAGTGCGTAATATAGATTGAGAGAAAGTTACATTAATACGCCATTAGATGGCAGCAAAACTTTATGAGTGAATGAGAATCGTTCAATGAGTCAATGGCAAGAGACTTTTAAATTGAAAGGGATATAGAGTGCCTCAGGGATGACGCATTTTTGTAGGCAAATTTCGGAAGCAAGTTAGCATTTTAGGACTTCCGGTTCCAACGCCGTCAAGTCTATGGGTTTTTTTAATGGGTTTTTGCTAAACTGCCTGAAATAAGGTCTGTGATTAACAAAGCCTCTAAATACTTTCACGTTTTGATCTATGACATAAAACACACCAGTTATAACCCACTTGTGATTTTTTAAACTTTTACTGTGTCTTAAAATCGTCAGTTGCTAACAAATTGCTAAAAAGGGACTACTTCCTTTGGCGGGGACTTTAGACATTAAAAACGGGACATTTGGACAGCATTTCTCATGAAAAAGTGGATAAGTATTGATAACAGCGCAGCTCATAATCAGCAAGCATGTTTTTAAATAAAGTTGTTTTCTAAATAAAGTTTGAGGAAGCTTGGTGGTGATGATGTTGATCCGGGATTATGGTGTGTTGTAGTCCGTTTATAGCCTACTGTTAGCTTTTTATATCTGCCGACTTTATTTAGGCTTCAAAATCTATAAATGTTGTGTTAACTTGTAAAGATTATCTTAATAGACAAAGCGTGCAAGTGTCATAACCCTTTGTTAAACACAGAGCTTATTTTCTGCGATTTTCCAAAAGTCTATGGGAAAAATGCATAGACTTTCAACCGAGGGAACCCGTGTGCCACTAAATTCCGGGTTGGCCAACAAAAACTAGTCATCCCTGGGGCACTCAATTTGCAAACAAAGGACGTTGTTTAAGCGCTGTGTGTAATGGAAAATTCCCTTAGCTGTAAAATAAAGCAATAAGCCCCAAGAAGCCGTGGTTAACAGTGAATTTATAACTACTAAGGGGCATTGTTAGGCACGACGTGGAGTGGAGTGCCTAAACCCCCCTTAGATGTTATAAATTCACTGTAAACCATGGCTTACCAGGGCTTATTGCTTTTATAAAACAGTTACCACATAATACAAATATTAAAGTAAAAAAATATGTATAATGTAACTTTCATGAAGTAAAATCATTAAAAGCCTTCCTCCCGCTGGAAAAAAATAGTCCCTGACCATGAACAGCAACAGAAGTTACATTAATTACACCATTAGATGGCAGCAACGATTGTCTTTATGAGCAAGCCACTCAGTTGCAAAGAGTTTTATATTGAAACTTGTTGTGAACATGGAACAAGACACAAATGACAAATGCTTTGACTAGCGCTGTCAGAAACAGGGCACGGGAAAACACATTAAATGTTAAAAGGACAAGATCACAGAGGACATTCAAACGGATTTTTTATTGTGAACACAGGACTGACCCGAAGAAAAATGCTAAATCTAAATAGAGGTAATACACTCGGTCACTCGATATCTACTAGTTCTAAAGTGACATTTTAAGCCCGGGATACACTGTGCGATTTTAGCAATCCTAGAAGATCATTACAATTCATTACGCTTGCCCATTTTTTCTTGACTTTACGCTTGACTTTTTTTTTTTTTTTTTTTGGCTGTCCCAGACGAAAGACTGCCATCGTGAAACAATCGTGGCGATTTCTGTGATGTGGCTCTTAATCGGTGGTCCTATGTCGTACAGTGAGAGCGGTTGACAGATGGCCATTTTCCCGGTCTTGCAACCAAAGATAGCCTACAATAATTTTCTGACAGTGAAAAAAAACTGTTTGTTTTACAGTTATGTAAGCGAACCGGACCCACAGATATGCTGTAAACTCCATTAGCTGAAAAACTACATTAGCTGAGCATAAACGTGAATAGCTGATAATGCATTACACTTCGTAAACAAAAGTTGTGCTCCATCCTTGATCAATACTCCAAGTAATAAGACAGACAAGCTGCATTAATCGATAAAATTTTTAGACAATATTGGACACACATCTGAATAGCAGAACTACAGAAACATGAGTTAGCAGGTTAGCAGGTGTTAGATTTTGCTATATTTGGCCGTGCAGTCGTTTGGGTGGCTTGCCAATGTATTAGATTTCTCTAATACATAAAATTAGTAAGCTTGACCAGAGTTCTTGTGGGGAGAATAATTTATTGAAAGTAGTAGTGTAGCACAGTTCTTCAGCAGCGATGTTAGCATGTCAGCCTTCAAAATATCTTAACCCAAAGTTCTGTCTGTGGGACAGAACTTTATACATGAAGACAAAAGGGTTACAAACAATAGAACACTGTTAGGACCTCCCACAGGAGATCGATCTACCCTGTGATCTGCTCTGAGCAATGCTGTTTCTTTGTCATTCACACCCATCAGTTTCTGTGGGCCATACGTCTGTATGGGCCATTTGGTTCACATCTTTACAAACACAGAGTTGATTGCATCTGAGGCACAGTCACAATGTAAATGCATCTAACTAAAGATAATGAAAATACACAATCTTTCACAAGAGACATACAGACTAGGGTGTACGTTACACAACGTACCATATAAAACTATAAATTTTGAATGATCGCTAAAAAATATAAACAACAATTATTAATCATACTTACAGGTTGAGATTCAGAGGAGTAAGATGGTCCAAATAAACTGGAAATTGATCCATATTTTAAGATGTGGCATTCAGCGTTTTGTGAATCCTGTGTTAAACTCCCCGAGGTTTGAGAAGCAGTCGTCAGTAAAATGACGGGAACACAAAGAATATACTGCTGTGTTATTGTTGAAAAAAATGAATTTTCCCTGGTGTCTGCGCATGCAATAAGTGGGCGGACAATGTGCTAAAGTTTTGTTTTGACGTCACAACGAAATGGCTTGGGATTGGTTTTACAAATGCCTCATTTAATTGACTCAGAGTTGACTCTTACTTTGAGGGACAATAACTTTATATACAGTGCACTTTCAGATTTAAAACTTTGCAGGATGTCGTGAACGCGGATTGACAACAGACCCGGAAGAGAATACAATGCTGAATAAAGTTGTAGTTTTTGTTATTTTTGGACCAAAATGTATTTTCTATGCTTCAAAATGTCACGGATGTCCTAATCGCCAAAAACAACCATGGCGACGTAAAAGTGCATTACCAACGCCAACAGATGAAAGGATTCACTGGAATCAATTCAATGGAAAGGATTCCGGAAGATAAGACAATGCTGAATAAAGTCGTTGTTTTTGTTATTTTTGGACCAAAATATTTTTTTTGATGCTTCAACAAATTCTAACTGACCCTCTGATGTCACATGGACTACTTTGATGATGTTTTTATTACCTTTCTGGACATGGACAGTATACCGTATACCGTACATTTTCAATGGAGGGACAGAAAGCTCTTGGACTAAATCTAAAATATCTTAAACTGTGTTCCGAAGATAAACGGAGGTCTTACGGGTTTGGAACGACATGAGGGTGAGTCATTAATGACATAATTTTAATTTTTGGGTGTACTAACCCGTTAAGGGCTATATTAAGTTTTGTAACTTTATATTGGCATTGAAATTTAATCCTGTATGAACTAGAGCGCTGCTTTTGTACATTTGACTGAACTGTTTGCTTATATTTATTTCCTATTTTACTTCTTATACTGTTATAATGGCTATTGTTGTTAATTTAAATATTATTGTTCAATAAATAATATTTTATATAAATAACATGGCATATTTTTTGATATTGACAGAGTCTGTTAGTGATTTCGACTTCAGTGAAATTTACACAATGAGAAACAATAGCAGCAAAGACTGCGAGTCAGTCAGTCAGTCGATGAGTGAGTCAGTCAGTTGCAAAGACTTTTATATTGAAATGGACTAAAACAAGGAAGTTGTCTTTACTTTAACCCTCTGGAGTCTGAGGCTGATTTGGGGCCTGGAGAAGTTGACATGCTCTGACATTTGTGCTTTTTTCAGTTGTTCATAAAAATATAAATGACAAAAGTGTCATTACACTGTATTCAGCACAAACTAGGCTACCATAATATGTGAGGAGCATGTATGTACATGTTTGTGTTTTTGAAAGAATAACGTTTATGCGTGGTTATTGAAAAAACAAAAAACTTAAGTCACTGAAATAAGGCCAAAAAAAAATAATATTAAATCTGTGTTCACAAGACTTCTGGGTATTGGAGATTGTTGACTAGAGTTTTTGCTTCAAAATGATGTAAAAATTATCCTTCCTACTCCTTCATATAAAACAATAGAGATATTTAAATGTTCTAAAACATCTTTGGTCAAGAAACACAGTATGAATGGAGGCGTGAATCCTCATGAATAATGGGTGATTCTCACCTGAGAAGACAAAATAATCGCATAAAGAGCTCTAATAAGCTGCATAAATAATGAGCTCTTTCAGACAGGTAGGCTGTGAAAAAACCCTGTGATCATTATTCAAATCTCATCATGGTGTAAATCAAACATACAGAAAAAAAAACAGCAATACTGTGAAATATTTTTACAATTTAAAATAATGGTATTCTATTATATTCTTTAAAATATAATGAATTTCTGTGATGCAAAGTGTCTGAACAATTATGTTACCTCTATGGCATTTCATATAGGCTTTTAGCTTAAAAGCATGCACATTTGGAGAAATATTGATGGATTATGTTTGTCAATTTTCTATACAGAAGAGTAATATTTATTCAGGACTTTTTGTCATCACTGTGAGTGCTGGAAACTGTGTTTTCAATTCATACTTTCAGCCGGAGGGCGCTCTGTACACCTTTAGTCCACAAATGCCTGAGCACTAAAGAAGAATAGGCAATCCAGGAACTAACCAAACTAACAGAGGACAAAGATCGCTAACTATGGCTATTCAAAACACTTTTCAAGACAATAAATACACGATTGAGACGATGAATGCATGTAATGACTCAGAATTTGTGTCTGAATAGCGCTCCCACTGTGGGCGTGGCCGCATTAGCGGATAATGAGCTGAATCACGGATTTCTGAAATGGCTCTCTTTTCATACAGATTACATAAACACAGAAGGTTTGTTTTCGATTTCACTTACACGATTTAAAACCTGACATTTCAACGTTTTTTTTAGACATAAGTATAATTTTTTGTTTTAGTATTCACTAAGTTACAGTTCATTTTCTGAGAACTATCAGATTGGACTTCCTTCAGAGAGGGAGACGAGAGATCATGCATCATGTTAGTTTTCTTTATTTTACAAAAAGCACAACATTTTGTTTTTACTCTGAGTGTACACAAGTAAAAGAAGATATTCCACAGATTAAAATGGTGTATAACTCTTAACCCTCTGGAGTCTGAGGCTGATTTGGGGCTTGGAGAAGTTTTGACATGCCCTGACATTTTTGCTTTTTTCTGTTGTTCATAAACATATAAATGACAAAAGTGTCATTACACTGTATTCAGCACAAACTAGGCTACAATAATATGTGAGGAACATGTATGTACATGATTGTATTTTTGAAGGAATAATGTTTATGCGTGGTTATTGAAAAAACAAAAACTTAAGTCACTGAAATGAGGCCAAAAAAAGTATATTAAATCTGTTCACACAAGACTTTTGGGTATTGGAGGTTGTAGACTAGAGTTTTTGCTTCAGAATTATGTAAAAATTATGCTGCCTACTCCTTCATATATAAACAATATATTGATTTAGTTTTTGTAAGACACTTTTTGTCAAGAAACACAGTATGCGTGGAGGTGTGAATCTGCATGAATAATGGGCCATTTACACCTGAGAAGACAAAAGAATCACATAATAATGACCTGAAATGACTTGCATATTAATGAGGCCTTTCAGTCAGGTAGGCTGTGAAAAAAACCCTCTGTAATAATGTCTCAGCTCGTCATAAACAGCAATACTGTGAAGTATTATTACAATTTAAAATAATGGTATTCTATTATATTCTTTAAAATATAATGTATTTCTGTAATGCAAAGTGTCTGAACAGTTATGTTACCTCTATGGAATTTCATATAGGCTTTTAGCTTAAAAGCATGCACATTTGGAGAAATATTGATGGATTCTTACATATTTATGTAAATTTTCTATACTGAGAAGTAATATTTATTGTCATCACTATGAGTGCTAGATACTGTGTTTTCAATTCATACTTGCAGCCGGAGGGCGCTCTCTGTGCACATTTAGTCCACAAATTATTCTAAAGAAGAAGAGGACATTTCAGGAATGGTGTTTTTAATTCATACTTGCAGCCCAGAGGGCGCTCTCTGTACACCTTTAGGCCACAAATTCATATAAAGAAGAAAAGGAACTAGGAACTAACGGCATGTCTTCTAGAGATCGCTAACCATGGCTTTAACATCCAAATAAACACTTTTCAAGACAATAAATACATGATTGAGACGATGTATACATGTATTGCCTCAGAATTTGTGTCTGAATAGCGCTGGCTCCGTGGGCGTGGCCGCATTAGCGGGTAATGAGCTGAATCACAGACTTCTGACATGGCTCTCTATTCATACAGATTACATAAACACAGAATGTTTGTTTTCGATTTGACTTGCATGATTTAAAACCTGACATTTCAACATTTCTTTAGACACAAGTGTCATTTTTTTTGTCATTAGTATTCATAAGTTACAGTTTATTTTCTGAGAACTATCAGATTGGATTTCGTTCAGAGGGAGAGGAGAGATCATGCATCATGTTAGTTTTCTTTATTTTACAAAAAGCACAACATTGTGTTTTTACTCTGAGTGTACACAAATAAAAGAAGACATTCTATAGTTTCAATTGATATATTACTTATGTCCCTATATGACAAGAAATGACGGAGCATTTTAAGTCTGTTTTGCTGCAATTAAAAAAAAATCCTGCAAAACGTGCCGGCACATTTTCAGACCTCAGGGAGTTAATTGTATGTGCAACATTAACAGAGTATTTTGAGTCGCTTTCACACTGGTAAGAAAAAAAAACGCGGTGGTATCGCTGGCGATACCTCAGACCTCAGAGTGTTAAACAACATCTTACAAGTCTTACAACGGATATTCAAACTGATATTGTGATTATGAATACAAGATTGACCTGAAGAATATCATCTAGATGCAGGTAATACACTTGCTCAGGTGATCTCTCTCTCATAATACTCTACATATTACAATGAGTTTCAATGAAGCGATGTTCCTTTGTTACTAGCTCTGAAGTAACATTTTAGAATTAGTAACCGAGGCTTGGCCTCAACTGTTAAGGTCATTGCACACTGAGTCCGAAATTCGCATGCGAAACTTTCGCACGTTAAAAAATAAAATTCGACCTCACGTTATGTCAATCGCGTTTGCACACTGCCTCCGAAACTTTCGTCCGTCAAAAAAATATTCGGATCAGGTTCGATTTTCTGCGTTTTTCGCATCCGTGGCACGCATTTTGAGAGACGTTTTGACAATTCAGAGCCACCGTACGC